>NC_143025.1:65207500-65407500 GCF_057628025.1 Oncorhynchus mykiss | reverse complement strand
CAGCAAGGTAACAGCAAAAGCTGTTCTTGATGCTCTTGAACATTACTTTAAGCGAGCAAAGAATGTTATCCACAAGCATTATGTTTTCTGCTGTTGCAAACAGGAGGACGGGGAGTCCATTGACAGCTTTGTCACCAGGCTAAGGGAAAAGGCAGCTACATGTGAATATGGTGCTTTTAAAAAAATGAACTGATCAGAGATGAGATTGTGCTCGGTATAGATGATGAGGGCAAGCGCAGACGTTTGCTGAGAGAACGTGACCTGAGACTGGTCTTGGCACTGGAGACATGCCATGCAGCAGAGCTTACTGATATACGGATAAGGTCCATGGAGCTAGAAATATGGACAATGTCAATGCTACATTCAGGCAGCCAATAAAGAAAATCCCCTTTGCCACTGCTAATGCTAATATTATAGCCAACTCTGCAATAGACAGCCCCAATACGTGCAGATAGTGTGGCATTTCTCATGGATGTGGAAAAGAAGACTGCCCATCCTATGGGAAATGTGCAAATTCCGTGGCACAGCTAATCACTTTGCGAGGGTCTGCATGAAAAGCAAGAGAAAGGAGGGTAAAGTGCACTCCATGGAAACAAACACAGATGAACGGCACAACAGCATTGAGAATGATGTATATGCTAGTGAGTGCATAGGGGCAGTGAGGGCCAAAGGAAAAAAGTGGTTTGTCTCTCTACAAGCAATGCCAGCTATTCAGGCCAGTTGATGATCTCTTTAGGCCTGTTTGTGACAGAGTGTGTTGTGCGTTGCCAGAAACACACCCTTGAGTTTGAAATAGTTGAGACTAGTCAGCAGCCATTACTGGTAGGGTCCACATGCGAGAGCCTCAGGCTTATTAACTTCACCATCACAGCAGACCTTAACACTATAGACAAAAGTCCAGGCTGGGCCCCTGAGCAAAGAGACAGTGCTGAGCAAATACCATGAGGTCTTCAACACACCGGTCGAGTCAGTTCCCGGCGAAGTCCACTTTGAGTTGGACGCAGCAATCCAGCCTGTAAAGTGTGCACCCAGCAAAGTACCAGTGGCCATGAAAGCAGCTGCGAAAACTCAGCTTGACAAATACGAAGTAGATGGCCACATCACATCCGTCACTGAGCCCACAGACTGGATAAGTAATATGGTTATCATCAAGAAACCAGACAAGCTACAGAAATGCATTTATCCTAAACACTCAACCGGCCTCTGCGACGTTAACATTACATTATGCCCACGTTGGAGGATGTTCTCTACAAGAGTTCTTCACGCTCGTGAACACCAGACATGCCTTCCTGCAGTGCAAGCTCGACGAGCCCAGCAGCGACATGACCACCTTTTGGACACCCTGGGGCAGGAAAAGGTGGTTGAAGCTCCTGTCTGGGGTCTCCGTGGCTCCAGAGGTGTATCAGCGAATACAGCACAAACTGCTGGTGTCGAATCCTGCCACGATTCAGAGTGACGCGAGCCAATATGGACTGGGCTGTTGCCTCATGGTGGAGGGCCAGACCGTGGCATTCACCTCTAGGACACTCACTCAGACAGCAGAACTATGCCCAGATAGAGAAGGAGTGCCTCGGCATTGTGTTTGCATGCCAACGCTTCCACCACTACCTGTGCGGCCGCAACAACATTACCACAGAGACAGATCACAAGCCTCTCATTGCTATATTCAGCAAGCCTCTCCTGGACGCCCCGAAACACCTGCAGAGCATGCTACTGGCTCTACAAAGCTACGACCTCAAGGCTGTGTATAAGCCAGGGCTGGAGATGTATGTGAGTGACACACTCAGGAGGGCTTCTGCATCAGGCACACACACACGCTCCATGAATGAACAATACACAATGTGCAGCTTACGAACAGAGCAAGTGGATGTTGAACACATCCACCAGACTGACTACCTCACTGTTCCGGACCAGTGCCTTGTACAAATCAGACAGCACACAGACGGAGACAAGCACCTCCAGGCATTGAGGTCTGTGATTCTGATGGTCTGGCCCGACTGCAAGGAAGAAACTGCGCTGGCCGTCAGAGAATATTGGCCAGTCAAAGAGGAGCTCAGTGTTCAAAGTGAAGTAATATTCAAGGGTCAGAGAGTCGTTATTCCCCGGTCCCTGCACCCTAAGATGTTGGCGTGTGTACACTCAAGTCACGTTGGAGGTGAGGCCTGTTACAGACAAGCACGTGACACACTGTATTGGCTAGGTATACAGAGTGATATGAAAAACTATGTCAGTAAATGCACAATCTGCAATTAATACACCATTGAGCAACAGCGAGAGACAATGATGTCCCACGAGCTACCAATGCACCCCTGTCAGATAGTAAGTCTAGATCTCTTTCAGCACAGTGGAAAATAATTTATTCTGTTTGTCGATCATTACTCAGACTTCTACGAGATTGACCTCCTCCCCGACCTCATGGCACGGCGCTTAAAAGCAGCTCTGCCAGTAGCCAACACTCTCCTGGAGCTCTGTGTGGTGACAGACGTGCTGGAAAAGCTTCATCACAGAAGACAGGTGTCCAAGTTTATCAATGACAAATCAGCAAAGGATTTACCTGAGCTCAGGGTTGGGTGAAGCGGTGCAGATGAAGCCACTACCAGGGGACTGGACGGACCACACTCCTACTTGGTCGAAGTGAAGGGATCACTGTATTGTCGGAACAGGGCTGACCTTTGGATTGCTGAGCCAGCACCTACTCAGAACCCTGATGGTTGTAGGGGTTGCCTGAGGCACTGGGCGAAGAGCCAGGGAACACAGGGAAGAGCCAGGGAACACAGGGTGGACGCTCCATTGCCCATTAATACTCCCCTCAGACAGTCAGGTGACACACGTGTGCATGATCCCCGCAGTCCTCACAGGAAAGTATTTTCACGCTGTGGGCGGTTGTCCCAGCCACGTAAAATATTTAATCTGTAGATTTTCTATTATAGATTGTTGACAGACAGAGAAAAAAATCTATATTTAAAATAAGAAACAAAAATGGAAAAAGTGAACAGACTATCAAAATGTGTTGTTTATTTTATACATGGAAAAAAATTGTTCATGTTGGATATTATTACTAGGTTTGTTTTGTTAGTAAATTGACAACTCCTGTCCTATTTTATAAAAGGGAAGATGTTATTGGTGTAAGATCCTTTGGTAAATGTTAATTACTCCCAACGCCAGTGTTTTTACCAGTGTGCTTGATATACCCATATGTATTGCAATGTGCTGAACAACACTGGTTACTCGCATCAATGACTCTCTCATTATTTAATTTCCAAACAACCCCTGCAGGAGACTGCAGACCTGACGGCAAAGAAAAAGTGTGGCCTAGCTTGGTAGGATACCTAGTGCCTGTCAGAACAACAAACTTAGGGTCTACTAGGAGACTGTGGACCTAGAACAGCTAGAACAACTGAGGACCTGGTGCTAGGGACTGAGGGCCTAGCGCAGGTAACTTGTGACCTTGTAGGGCAGGAGGCTGAAGACCACGGGGGCTAGATACACTGGACCTACTTGAGGGGCAGGACACTCAAAGGCTGGACACTTTACACCTTCCAGGTAGCCAGGAAACTGAAACTCTGACTGTACTGGGAAGGAAGGGAACTCTGACCCTACCGGGAAGGAAGGGAACTCTGACCCTACCAGAAAGGAAGGGAACTCTGACTCTACTGGGAGGGAATGGAACTCTGACCCTACCAGGAAGGAAGGGAACTCTGACCCTACCAGGAAGGAAGGGAACTCTGACTCTACCAGAAAGGAAAGGAACTGTGACCTTATCGTGGTGGCAGGGAACTGGACATCTAGGTCAGGGGCAACATCAGGGGGACTTCTGCTGGGTCACCCGGGGTGATGTCTGGCGGGTCCCCTGAGGCGAGGTCTGAAAGGCCTGGAGGTAGCAGGACCCTCGGGGCTGGAACTCGCACGGTGCTGGCAGGCAGGGGTGGAGAGGCCCCAATGTCCTGGCTGTACTTGACATCTGCAGTAGCTGCGGTCTGTGGCTCCATCTTAGGAGCAGGCGAAGCATCCACTGCTGGATTGGGCTCCAGGCCAGGAGCGGGAGAGGCAGGTGGAGACTTTGTGGTTCCAAGGCAGTAGACAGTCGAACCCGAGTGTCTGCCTCGACTAGCAGAGGATCCCCACTAGGACGACTCCGCAACGGCATCCAGAACAGGCCCCATGGCAGCAACTGGGTGTGGCTCCACAATTGGAGTGAGAGTCGCCTTAACTATTGCTAGTCGAGGCGCTGACTGACGAGGGTGCAGACCTTGGTGCAGTGGACTGTGCACTCTGGAGTTGTGTCTATGTTTTATGAGTTGCAAAACATACTGGGAGGGATCTTAGACCATTCCTCCATACAGAATCCTTCCAGATCCTTGATATCCCTCGATTATGGACTGCCCTTTCCAATTCAAACCAGATGTTTTCAATGGGTTTCAAGTCTGGAGACTGATTTTGTTGCCAATTAACCATTTCTTTGTGGATTTTGATATGTGCTTGGCCAAAGAGCTCTATTTTCCTTTTATGTGTGCCCTCCTGAGACCATGTCTCCCAAGTCTCAAGAAGGATCCTCCCCACCGGAGAATTTGGGAAAAAAAATGAAAAAGCTGTTGGACCAATCACACATGGGCTTGTCTCGGCCAAAGAGAATGATGTCATCATCAAAGCAAATTTCAAGCATTTTTTGAAAGGGTTTGTTTGACTGAGTGGTTTTTCTCTAATTTATGCTTTGGCCACAACTACAAGTAAAGGACGAGTCATTAACATTATTTGGGTATGAGCAACAAGAATATGAGGTTTTAAATGTTTTTATTTTTGTTGGGCTGTTACTTTAATGTTTAGAGATTTGATTGCAACACTGACATTTTGAAAGGCAAAATGAATGTCTTAATTTCTCTATTGTAGCACTTTGAAATACTTTTTCAGATCAAAACAAGCAACATCAATGAGACATTTTTATATTATGTTATTCTCTCTGTCTCTCCCTCACCCACAAGACCATGCTCCTTTCAAGATTCTCCAAACCAGTTCTCTCAGATCCATTCAAATTGTGTTTCTTCTATCAGCCACTCACCCACACAAGGAATCAATCTGCTAGTATGGGAAATGAGAATTGAAACTCCACAACAAAACCATTTCCAATATCAAGGGACATATTCTAAAACTAATGAATAGGATTACGGCTTCATTTTCTCCAGTCTCTCATTAATGATTTGTCTCTTGCACTAATTGCAAACACAAATCTATGGACCTTCTTGACAGTCAGTCTCTCTCAGAGCAATGTCTTGGGCAATTCCTCTGCCACTTGCCATAGCATAGACATGCACCCAAATGTACTGCAAACATGCAACCTTTTCTGCTGGTCAGGTTGGCATTCCCCCATTTCCCTGGCCTGGCCTGTGGCTGTATGCTGTGTATGTTGTGGCTGTATGCGGTGGCAGTAGGGGCGTAGGTCTCAGTGGAACAGAGGAAGTGTGTGTCAAAGCCATGTGGGAACCGAAGTGCCGTGGAAACGCTTCCAGATCTTGATAGTGGTGAGAGAAGGTGGAGGGGTCGCCTGGTATCAGCCGAGGGGATCACCCTGCACAACAGTGGGAAGGGCTCTGAGCGTGCTCACTTAGAGGGCCATTGTGCTGCTCCGGCCCCAGGCCCCAGCTTTAGCCCTAGTGCCATGGCAACGGGCAACAGTGATGTAGTGCAAAGTTATGAAACGTTCAAAATGGCATGGAACACCATGAGTCAGCATATGTGGATGGGACATGCATGCTTTTCACCATAGGGTCAATGTGTCCATGAATACCTGGAGGCCTGACAGAGGCCTGGTTGGGGCATTGGGTTGGTGTCGTACAGTTCAGTGTCTATGGTGTGAAGAGTACAATAGTAATACCATGGCCTAGTCTAGTCATTCTACAGGGGTGTTTGTGTGCTACTGGCCTGGATTCCAGCAATGCTACGGTGTGCAGCTACTGTATCTATAGGTCGGTCAGCTGTGGAACTAATGCAGATAGAGATGTGAGAGGGCAGCTGCATCTAATAAATGATCTGGACCAAAGGGCATCTCATAGCCTCTCTGCTCCCCATGAGGCCAGGACACGAAAACATTCCTCTACCGAATTGAGAGGTTTGCGTAATAAAGCAATACGAATTTCTTCAAATCTCTTATGAAATCATATAAAAGATTTGCAGCGCTTAACTTGATCGTAAAGCACACATCACTGTGGATTGTACATGGTCATCACAGGAGGCTGGCGGGAGGAGTTATAGGAGGAGGGGCTCATTGTAATGGCTGGAATGGAGTAATTGGAACGGAGGCAAACGTGGTTTCCATAGGTTTGATACCGTTCCATTTATTCCATTCCAGCCATTACAATGAGCCAGTCCTCCTATAGCTCCTCCCACCAGCCTCCTATGATGGCCATGTACTGTAATAACCACCAGACAGTAAGGTATTCTGATAGCCTACACTACAGGGAGAAGGAGCAGTGTTCTCATGTACAGGGAGGGTCTGGTTCTGGTTGGGTGCCCATGGGGATGGCATTACCCGTCCCATTTGTCCCCCAGGGTCCTGGCTCAAAGGGCTTACCCTAAGATAGCGCCTGGCCGCCTCGCCACTACCCATTCACATGAACATGGGAGAATCACAGAATAAGAAGCCAGAAAAAACTAATAGATAGGAAGTCAATCAAGATAGCTGGGTCTCTGATTTAGTTAATTTGGCTACATTTACTGTCATTCAGAGGCAGATTAAAAACATTTTTGAAAGATTCCCAGACGTGTTAAGGATCTGGATGGCTGGAGACACAGATTCCAATAAAAATATACTTTTTGATGAGGAGATTTTCTAAATATACTTTCTATTTTCTCATTTAGAAAAGGAGCTTGCAGTGTTTGTGTGTGTGTGTGTGTGTGTGTGTGTGTGTGTGTGTGTGTGTGTGTGTGTGTGTGTGTGTGTGTGTGTGTGTGTGTGTTTATGTTTAAGCCAGTCTCTGTCTGCTTGCATGTGTGTCTGTTTTTCAAAAAGCGAGAGAAAGAGAGAGTGTGTTGTGGGAGAAAGCAAGTGTGTCTCCAGAGACAATGCTGTTGTTCGTGCAGGGAGCGCAGCAAGCCGTGGAGGGAGCTTCAGTGGGAATGTCACCTGATCCATGCCCCGGGGACGACCTCAGTGGGCTGCCGCTGCACCGTGTCCGAGGGGAGCGAATGCGAGTGACAGGCGTGGGCCCCTGTTACAAAAAGGCCTCTGTGATTTGGGTGGAGGGGCAGCTTAAGTCACTGACGGACGGCCCCGCTCCCTGGGAGTCTCAGGCTGGGGAGCCATGAGAATGGTCATGGGGAGAGGAGAGAGTTGGGGGAGAGGGCGTCCTGGAGGACAGCAAACACAGGCAGACTCTCTCACATGACCCCCCCCTCTCCTCCTCCTCCCAACCCATCGCACTTAACCCCTTGCCAGCTCCACACCTCTTCTCTCTCTACTCCCCCTCTTTTCTCACACTGTGCCTCCCTCTCATTCTGTTCTTCATGTTCTTCATTTCCTCCCTCTCTTCTCCTCCTCTCTTTTCTCAAGACCTGTTCTACAGATGTCATTACATGGGAAGAGTGAGAATAGAGGACATTGAGTTTGTGGTACAATAGAAGAGGGAGACTAAAGAGGGGTAGCAAGAGATACTATGCACAAGCCATAGTGGGAGCCAGGCTTCACTGGGGGGCCAAGGCAACACACTGTCTGCCTAGCAGTCAGAATAAACAAACAGGAGTCAGCAAGCTGACTTAGTGGGCTCAAACACACTGGCTCAATATGTGTGCAAAGGGCGATTCCACTCCAGGAAGACCCCAATTTTTTGGGGGGGGGTATCTCAGATTTTTCTTGCAATTCTCACATAGAAACTTAATTGGGAGGAAGGATGTTTGATATGTGTTTTACATTTTGTATTCACACCCCTTGACTTTTTCTGCATTTTGTTGTGTTACAGCCTGAATTTAAAATAGTTTAAATGTACATTTTTCTTCTTCTACATTTTTCAAAACTATTAAAACATTTTAAAGCTGAAATGTATTGAGTCAATAAGTATTCAACCTCTTTGTGTTGGCACGCCTAAGTACTGCAAGTTCAGGAGTCAAAATGTGCTGAACAAGTGGACTCAATCTGTGCACTAACTCAGTCGGTGTGTAATACTCTGTGTGCATGGGCTTACTCTGTGTGCAATAATAGTGTTGAACATGATTTTTGAATGACTACCTCATCTCTGTACCCCACACATACAATTATCTGTAAGGTCCCTCAGTCGAGTAGTGAATTTCAAACACAGATTGAACTACAAAGATCAAGGAGGTTTCCCAATGCCTCGCAAAGAAGGGCACCTATTGGTAGATGGGTGAAAAAAAGCAGACATTGAATATCCCTTTGAGCATGGTGTTGTTATTATTTACAGTGCCTTGCGAAAGTATTCGGCCCCCTTGAACTTTGCGACCTTTTGCCACATTTCAGGCTTCAAACATAAAGACATAAAACTGTATTTTTTTGTGAAGAATCAACAACAAGTGGGACACAATCATGAAGTGGAACGACATTTATTGGATATTTCAAACTTTTTTAACAAATCAAAAACTGAAAAATTGGGTGTGCAGAATTATTCAGCCCCCTTAAGTTAATACTTTGTAGCGCCACCTTTTGCTGCGATTACAGCTGTAAGTCGCTTGGGGTATGTCTCTATCAGTTTTGCACATCGAGAGACTGACATTTTTTCCCATTCCTCCTTGCAAAACAGCTCGAGCTCAGTGAGGTTGGATGGAGAGCATTTGTGAACAGCAGTTTTCAGTTCATTCCACAGATTCTCGATTGGATTCAGGTCTGGACTTTGACTTGGCCATTCTAACACCTGGATATGTTTATTTTTGAACCATTCCATTGTAGATTTTGCTTTATGTTTTGGATCATTGTCTTGTTGGAAGACAAATCTCTGTCCCAGTCTCAGGTCTTTTGCAGACTCCATCAGGTTTTCTTCCAGAATGGTCCTGTATTTGGCTCCATCCATCTTCCCATCAACTTTAACCATCTTCCCTGTCCCTGCTGAAGAAAAGCAGGCCCAAACCATGATGCTGCCACCACCATGTTTGACAGTGGGGATGGTGTGTTCAGTGTGATGAGCTGTGTTGCTTTTACGCCAAACATAACGTTTTGCATTGTTGCCAAAAAGTTCAATTTTGGTTTCATCTGACCAGAGCACCTTCTTCCACATGTTTGGTGTGTCTCCCAGGTGGCTTGTGGCAAACTTTAAACGACACTTTTTATGGATATCTTTAAGAAATGGCTTTCTTCTTGCCACTCTTCCATAAAGGCCAGATTTGTGCAATATACGACTGATTGTTGTCCAATGGACAGAGTCTCCCACCTCAGCTGTAGATCTCTGCAGTTCATCCAGAGTGATCATGGGCCTCTTGGCTGCATCTCTGATCAGTCTTCTCCTTGTATGAGCTGAAAGTTTAGAGGGACGGCCAGGTGTTGGTAGATTTGCAGTGGTCTGATACTCCTTCCATTTCAATATTATCGCTTGCACAGTGCTCCTTGGGATGTTTAAAGCTTGGGAAATCTTTTTGTATCCAAATCCGGCTTTAAACTTCTTCACAACAGTATCTCGGAACTGCCTGGTGTGTTCCTTGTTCTTCATGATGCTCTCTGCGCTTTTAACGTACCTCTGAGACTATCACAGTGCAGGTGCATTTATACGGAGACTTGATTACACACAGGTGGATTGTATTTATCATCATTAGTCATTTAGGTCAACATTGGA
The DNA here is from genome assembly GCF_057628025.1 of Oncorhynchus mykiss. NCBI lineage: Eukaryota > Metazoa > Chordata > Actinopteri > Salmoniformes > Salmonidae > Oncorhynchus > Oncorhynchus mykiss. Next base: position 65,397,733 of record NC_143025.1, on the reverse strand, counting down.
TCATTGAGAGATCCTCACTGAACTTCTGGAGAGAGTTTGCTGCACTGAAAGTAAAGGGGCTAAATAATTTTGCACGCCCAATTTTTCAGTTTTTGATTTGTTAAAAAAGTTTGAAATATCCAATAAATGTCGTTCCACCTCATGATTGTGTCCCACTTGTTGTTGATTCTTCACAAAAAAATACACTTTTATATCTTTATGTTTGAAGCCTGAAATGTGGCAAAAGGTCGCAAAGTTCAAGGGGGCCGAATACTTTCGCAAGGCACTGTACACTTTGGATGGAGGCCAATGGTGACTTTAAAACACTTACAGAGTTTATTGGCTGTGATAGAAGAAAACTGAGGATGGATCAACAACATTGTAGTTACTCCACACTACTAACCTGGTTGACAGAGTGAAAAGAAGTAAGCCTGTACAGAATAATACATTTTCCAAAACATGCATCTTGTTTGCTACAAGGCACTAAAGTAATACTGCAAAAAATGTAGCAAAAGCAATTCACTTGTTGTCCTAAATACAGTGTTATGTTTGGGGCAAATCCAATACAACACATTACTGAGTACCACTCTCCATATTTTCAAGCATAGTGGTCGCTAGATCATGTTATGGGTATGCTTAAAATCGTTAAGGACTGGGGAGTTTTTCAGGATAAAAAATGAACGGAATGGTGGTAAGCACAGGAAAAAACCTGGTTCAGTCTGCATTCCACCAGACACTGGGAGATTAATTCACCTTTCAGCAGGACAATAACCTAAAACACAAGGCCAAATCTACACTGGAGTTGCTTACCAGGAAGACAATGAATGTTTCTGAGTGGCAGAGTTACAGTTTTGTCTTAAATCTACTTCAAAATCTATGGCAAGACCTGAAAATGGTTGTCTAACAATGATCAACAACCAATTTGACAGAGTTTTCATAATTTTGAAAAGAATAATGGGTAAATGTTGCACAGTCCAGGTGTGGAACACTCTTAGAGACTTACCCAGAAAGACTCACAGCTGTAATCGCACCGAAAGGTGCTTCTACAAAGTATTGAATACTTATGTAAATGAGATATTTCTGTATTTAATTTTCAATACATTTACAAAAACATGTTTTCACTATCATTATGGGGTATTGTGTGTAGATTGGTGAGATTTTTTTTCTCATGCTGTAACAACAAAATGTGGATTAAGTCAAGGGGTATGAATACTCTCTGAAGGCACTGTATACACGTCTCCTGTAAAACCAGGTCTGGGCCCATTCAATCCGGCCCGCGGGAGGTTTGAGTAAAAAATATAAAACGTTGAAAAATAATTATTATTTTGGGTAAAAAAAATACTCCAGGCCAATCTTGAATGTCTAAAACTAGATAGAAAGTATTTTGAAATGACAAAGAACCTATTTATTGAAATAAATTATTATATTTTCAAATAACTGCCCTTTTTCTGGCCTGCAAATTGCTTTTAATTTTTTTAAATTAAATTTCAGCCCCCTTTTTCTCCCCAATTGTTAGCAGTTACTATCTTGTCTCATCGCTACAACTCCTGTACGGGCTCGGGAGATACGAAGGTCGAAAGCCATGCGTCCTCCGAAACCAAGCCGCACTGCTTCCTTCTTAACACAGCGCGCATCCAACACCGTGCACCTGGCGACCTGGTTCTGGCGATGAGACAAGGATATCCCTACCTACCCTCCCGACACTAGGCCAATTGTGCGTCGCCCCATGGCGAGTGCAAATTGCTTTTGACGAACAAATAGTTTCTAAAACAAATCAGTGCTGCCCTCCACTGAATTTTGACCCTATGATCCGTGAATCGTGATACAGACAATATCTTGGTGTCATGATACTCCTTATTGTGTTCTCTCAAATTTGAAGTATGTCTAGATTCTGAAATACAATTTTTCACATTCATTTATTCAACATGAAAAATATTAATATGAATAGCTAAAAAGTACCCTTTGTGATTTAAAAAAAACAATATACTCTACAAGTACATCACATTTCCAGAGTGGGTGCTCTGCTACTTTTGAAGTTAATGCGAAAATTGATTAAAAGGGAACTCTGCTGGTGATTTGCTGAATGTGATTGGTTAATGACCTATAATGTCTATTTCTATGTATAAAATTAGTAATGTCTTCAAAAATGTAAGTGTACTGAATTGAAGAGTATATTTTTCCAAGCAATAAATCAAAAAGGGTACTTTGGATATATTCAAAATAATGTGGATGTTGTCATTTCAGAATTTAGACATACTCCATCATTTAGAGCACACTATAATGATACCAAGATGTTGTCTGTATCATGTGTGGTTCACGGATCATAGAGAGGTATGTATAGGTCAAAAAGGGCCTAAAATGGTCACATTCATCATGACTTTCTCAAAACCGGTTTGTGATACAAATGTAGAAAGCATATCAAGCATCCTTCCTCCCAATGAAGTTTCGATGTAAGAATTTTCATAATAATCTGACATACCCAAAAATACTTTCAGGCCTTCCTGGCGTGGAATCACCCTCAAATAAATATAGTGGATGCCACAAGTTATCATTTGTAGGAATGTCACCAAAGACTGAGGATGTATTGTGGATTCACACTAATGTTCAGTGTGCACTGTGGGTTTGTGAGTAGTGTACATTGGTTGATCTTTTGCCCAATTATTGGTCTTTTAACCAATCAGATCAGATCTTTTGCCAATAATTGGGAAAAAGATCAGAATTGGGTTGCATTTGTAAACACAGCCATTATGACCTGAAATGGTTTGATTTATGTTTGACAACCTGTCAACATACTGTATATTGGCAGGCTTACATTGTGAGGATTTAGCTGCACCTAATTTAGGTGCACCTATAATGTTGTCAAGCTAGCAGTAGACTAGTTGAAAGTGTGTGTGATCTAGGTATGAGTATTGTTTCTTGTGTGTGGTCTTGAAAAGGACCGGTCATATACAGTATCGGCACAAATTAGAGAAATAGCACTTGGCGTTTTCTCTACATTGCATTTACTTTGTCCATATTCTAACTGAATGATGTTTCATTATGTTTCATTGTGGCTTCAAGATAATGATGATGTTGGTTAAAGGTGGCAATGTTAGCTAAACAAGCCCAAGTAGAATCGGGAAGATAATTTATTCTCGTGGGGAAATGTTCGCGCCACTACGGCGTTGTAGTTTTACATTATGGCATCCCACCACTTTTCCTGTTGGTTTGTCAAATGAATAACTCTCTTTCATTGGGTAACGTACAATTATCCTCCTCTATCCCAACGAGCAAGGAAAGCAAGCCACAGAGATTTCTCAATGTTTTCATTGTCAGGGAAAGAGCTGCTGTAGTACTAGACGACTCGCACTACGCAGTACAGGGAGAGACTGGCGACCACACGGAGAGAGAAAATCACCATAACCTTTGGGGAACCTGGTTATCCTAACTGTAAAATGATGTATCTTATATACTGTAGAGTCAGGATTTTCCTGGTCAAACCCTGTGGTCAGGAAAAACTCATTTGGACCCATGTAATGCCTTATATAGTAAAACAGTGATATTTTTGTAACATTGTTTTCTACTCCATGACCGATCACTTCTCAGCATGAAGGTGCGTGCCACCACTAATTAAGGGTCATAATGTTGGATATATTTTGACGGGTGGTGCCCAGATCAGACGTACAATGAATGATCTGAGTATGCCATGAGATCCATTTGTCACAAAGTCCCCCACCCAAAAATCATAACTGCTCTCCAACATTATTTAATCTGGCAAACGTGCAGGGGAAAGGACCCAGCCCAGGCTTGATAACAGATAAGGTGAAAGAAGCAATGTGGCGGCCACTGATTAATCCACACTTTTACATTCCTGTACAGACTAGAATGGCCTTACAGCGCAGGCAGCTAGCAGACGGTTTGGCTTCCAACACGGCTGGATCCTTTGACATGTGAGGAAAAGGCCAGCTGGGTTGTTATGCTTCCTCACTGTCAGAGCCCCATTACTGCTGCAGAGCTGCTCTTTAGGAACACACTGAGCCTGATTTATGCTGCCTTTGTAATGCCAACTACCAAAGTAGTGAAGGAGAGGGAAAGTGTGTGTGTGAGTGTGTGTGTGTGTGCACGCACGCGGGTATGTGTTTGAGTTTGTGCGCGCGTATGTGTATGTGTGTGTGGTCTTAAATGAGGACAGGTCATATATAGTATCAGCACAAATAATATCACTTAGCTTTGTCTCTTCAAGGATTGTTGCTTTGTCCTTTTCGAAATGGATTGCTGGTTCAAGATGTATAATTACACTAAGATGATGATGAACCTTAGCTCCTTCCGTATACAGAAAATATACCCCACATAACAAGAATATGTCAATCTCGACAAACAGAAAATACAGCCTTCCCTACCTTGTAGGCTTACCAACTATCGAAGGCTTGGTTTGACAATCTCCAAATGTCATTCAACTTTTTGGTGTTTTGTAACAGATGTCTCTTTGCATTCATCAATTGACCGCTACACAATTTGGATTGATTGATTTATTTTATTTGTCAGTAAAAACAAAAATACATACAGTACCAGTCAAAAGTTTGGACACACCTACTCATTCAAGGGATTTTCTTTATTTTTTACTATTTTCTACATTGTAGAATAATAGTGAAGACATCAAAACTATGAAATAACATATGTGGAATCATGTATTAACCAAAAAAGTTTTAAACAAACAAAAAAATATATTTTATATTTGAGATTCTTCAAAGTAGCCAAAGTAGCCTTGATGACAGCTTTGCACACTCTTGGCATTATCTCAACTAGCTTCATGAGGTAGTCACCTGGAATGCATTTCAATTAACAGGTGTGCCTTGTTAAAAGTGAATTTGTGGAACTTAATGCATTTGAGCCAATCAGTTGTGTTGTGACAAGGTAGTGGTGGTATCCAGAATATAGTTTATTTACCTTTATTTAACTAGGCAAGTCAGTTAAGAACAAATTCTTTTTTTCAATGACGGCCTAGGAACAGTGGGTTATCTGCCTGGTTCAGGGGCAGAATGACAGATTTGTACCTTGTCAGCTCGGGGATTTGATCCAACGCTCAACGCTCTAACCACTAGGCTGGTCACTACGCTGCCACCCCCATAGCCCTATTTGGGAAAAGACCAAGTCCATATTATGTCAAGAACTGCTCAACTATGCACAGAGAAACAACAGTCCATCATTACTTTAAGACATGAAGGTCAATCAATCTAGAGAATTTCAAGAACTTTGAAAGTTTCTTCAAGTGCAATTGCAAAAACCAGATGAAACTGGCTCATGAGGACCGCAACAGGAAAGGAAGACCCAGAGATACCTCTGCTGCAGAGGATAAGTTTATTAGAGTTACCAGAATCAGAAATTGCAGCCCAAATTAATGCTTCACGGAGTTCAAATAACAGACACATCTCAACATCAACTGTTCAGAGAAGATTGCGTGAATCAGGCCTTCACGGTCGAATTGCTCCAAAGAAACCACTATGAAAGGACACCAATAAGAAGAAGAGGCTTGCTTGAGCCAAGAAATACGAGCAATGGATTTTAGTGGAAATATGTCCTTTGGTCTGATGAGTCCAATTGTGAGATTTTTGGTTCCAACCGCCTTGTTGTTCTGAGACACAGAGTAGGTGAATGGATGATCTCTGCATGTGTAGTTCTCACCGTGAACCATGGAGGAGGAGGTGTGATGTGTGGGGGTGCTTTGCTGGTGACACTATCAGTGATTTATTTAGAATTCAATGCACACTTAACCAGCATGGCTACCACCGCATTCTGCAGCGATACGCCATCCCATCTGGTTTGCGCTTAGTGGGACTATCATTTGTTTTTCAACAGGACAATGACCAATAACACACCTCCAGCAAGTGTAAGAGCTATTTGACCAAGAAGGAGAGTGATGGAGTGCTGCATCAGATGACTGGCCTCCACAATCACCCGACCTCAACCCAGATGAAATTGTTTGGGATGATTTGGACCGCAGAGTGAAGGAAAAGCAGCCAACAAGTGCTCTGAATATGTGGGAACTCCTTCAAGACTGTTGGAAAAGCATTCCAGGTGCAGCTGGTTGAGAGAATGCCGAGTCTGTGCAAAGATGTCATCAATGCAAAGGGTGGCTGCTTTGAATAATTTCAAATATTACATATTTAGATTTGTTTGGCACGTTTTTGGTTACTATTCCACATCTGTTATGTCATCGTTTTGATTTTACCTTTATTTAACTAGGCAAACTAGTCAGTTAAGAACAAATTCTTATTTTCAATGATGGCCTAGGAACAGTGGGTTAACTGCCTGTTCAGGGGCAGAACGACAGATTTGTACCTTGTCAGCTCAGGGATTTGAACTTGCAACCTTTCGGTTACTAGTCCAACGCTCTAACCACCCTGCCGCCCAATGTAGAATAATAATATTATTCTACAATTCTTTATTTACGAAATAAAACCCTTGAATGAGTAGGTGTGTCCAAACGTTTGACAGTGTGTGTGTATACAGTGCATTCAGAAAGCATTCAGACCCCTTTCCCTTTTCCACATTTTGTTCCTTATTCTAAAATGTATTAAATAATTTGCTTACAGAAATATCTTATTTACATAAGTATTCAGACCCTTTGCTATGATTGAAGTCCACCTGTGTTAAATTCAATTGATTGGACATGATTTTGTGGAGGCACACACTTGTCAATTTAAGGTCCCACAGTTGACAGTGCAGAAAATAGAATGTAGAAAATAGTAAAAATAAAGAAAAACCCTTGAATGAGTACGTGTGTCCAAACTTTTGACTGGTACTGTATATACACAAAGATTGATAGAAGTGGCCAGGATTGCACAATAATGTCGGGGACTTATTTCCATTGTGGTCCTTATTTTTACATACACCTTAGCCATATACATTTGAACTCAGTTTTTCACAATTCTTGACATTTAATCCTAGTAAAAATACCCTGTTTTAGGTCAGTTAGGATCACCACTTTATTTAAGAATGTGAAATGTCAGAATAATAGTAGAGCAAATTATTTATTTCAGCTTTTATTTCGTTCATCACATTCCCAGTAGGTCAGAAGTTTACATACGCTCAATTTGAATTTGGTAGCATTGCCATTAAATTGTTTAACTTGCGTCAAACGTTTCGGGTATCCTTCCACAAGCTTCCCACAATGAGTTGGGTGAATTTTGTCCCATTACTCCTGACAGAGCTGGTGTAACTGAATCAGGTTTGTAGGCCTCCTTGCTCGCACATGCTTTTTCAGTTCTGCCCACACATTTTCTATAGGATTGAGGTCAGGGCTTTGTGATGGCCACTCCAATACCGTGACTTTGGTGTCCTTAAGCCATTTTGCCACAACTTTGGAAGTATGCTTGGGGTCATTGTCCATTTGGAAGTCCCATTTGCGACCAAGCTTTAACTTCATGACTGATGTCTTGAGATGTTACTTCAATATATCCACATCATTTTCCTTCGTCATGATGTCATCTATTTTGTGAAGTGCACCTGTACCTCCTGCAGCAAAGCATCCCCACAACATGATGCTGCCATCCCCATGCTTCACGGTTGGGATGGTGTTCTTCGGCTTGCAAGACTCCCCCTTTTTCCTCCAAACATAACGATGGTCATTATGGCCAAACAGTTCTATTTTTGTTTCATCAAATTAGAGGAAATTTCTCCAAAAAGTACGATCTTTGTCCCCATGTGCAGTTGCAAACTGTAGTCTGGCTTTTTATGGAGGTTTTGGAACAGTGGCTTCTTCCTTGCTGAGCGGCCTTTCAGGTTATGTCGATATAGGATTCGTTTTACTGTGGATATAGATACTTTTGTACCCGTTTCCTCCAGCATCTTCACAAGGTCCGTTGGTGTTGTTCTGGGATTGATTTGCACTTTTCGCACCAAAGTACGTTCATCTCTAGGAGACAGAACACGTCTCCTTCCTGAGCGGTATGACGGCTGCGTGGTACCATGGTGTTTATACTTGTGCGTGCTATTGCTTGTACAGATGAACGTGGTACCTTCAGGGGTTCGGAAATTGCTCCCAAGGATGAACCAGACTTGTGGAGGTCTACAATTTTTTTCTGAGGTCTTGGCTGATTTCTTTTTATTTTCCTATGATGTCAAGCAGAGAGGCACTGAGTTTGAAGGTGGGCTTTGAAATACATCCACAGGTACACCTCCAATTGACTCAAATTATGTCAAAAATTGTAGACCTCCACAAGTCTGGTTCATCCTTGTGAGCAATTTCAAATGCCTGAAGGTGGACTCTACGAGGTGTCGAAAGCATTCCACAGGGATGCTGGCCCATGTTGAGTCCAATGCTTGTGTCAAGTTGGCTGGGTGGTTGACCATTATTGATTCACAGGGGAAACTGTTGAGTGTGAATCTCAGCATAGTTGCAGTTCTTGACACAATTTTGTGCCACTGGAACCTACTACCATACCCCACCCACCCGAGTCACGGCCTGTTCACCCCGCTATCATCCAGAAGACAAGGTCCATACAGGTGCATCAAAGCTGGGACGGAGAGACTGAAAAACAGCTTCTATCTCAAGGCCATCAGACTGTTAAACAGCCATCACTAACATTGAGTGGCTGCTGCCAACATACTGACTCAAATCTCTAGCCATTTTAATAATTAAAAATTGGATGTAATAAATGTATTACTAGTCAATTTAAACAATGCCACTTTATATCATGTTTACATACCCTACATTACTCATCTCATGTATATACTGTACTCTATACCATCTACTGCATCTTGCCTATGCCGCACGGCCATCGATCATCCATATATTTACATGTACATATTCTTATTCATTCCTTTACACTTGTGTATAAGGTAGTTGTTATGAAATTGTTAGATTACTTGTTAGATATTACTGCACGGCCGGACCTAGAAATACAAGCATTTCGCTACACTAGCATTAACATCTGCTAACCATGTGTATGTGACCAATAAAATTGGATTTGATTTGATTTTTATTGGTCAGTCACAGATATGGCTTTTTCTTTGCAACTCTGCCTAGAAGGCCAGCATCCCGGAGTCGCCTCTCCACTGTTGACGTTGAGACTGGTGTTTTGCGGGTACTATTTAATGAAGCTGCCAATTGAGGACTTGTAAGGTATCTGTTTCTCAAACTAGACACTCTAATATACTTGTCCTCTTGCTCGTTTGCGCTGTTCTGTGAAGGGAGTAGTACACAGTGATGTACAAGATCTTCAGTTCCTCTCACTTCTCCGGACAAGAAGAGATTGACGAGTTTCAGAAGAAAGTGCTTTGTTTCTGGCCATTTTGAGCCTGTAATTGATCCCACAAATGCTGATGCTCCAGATACTCAATTAATCTGAAGGCCAGTTTTATTTCTTTTTTTAATCAGGACAACAGTTTTCAGTTGTACTAACATAATTGCAAAATATTTTTCTAATGATCAATTAGCCTTTTAAAATGATAAACTTGGATTAGCCAACACAACGTGCTAAACACAACGTGCCATTGGAACACAGGAGTGACGGTTGCTGATAATGGGCCTCTGTTCGCCTATAAAAAAATCTGCCCTTACAATAGTCATTTACAACATTAACAATGTCTACACTGCCTCCCAGGTGGCGCAGTGGTCTAGGGCACTGCATCGCAGCGCTAGCTGTGCCACCAGAGACTCTGGGTTCGCGCACCAGCGATGCCGACACAATGCCGGGCGCCGTGCGCGCTAACCAAGGTTGCCAGGTGCACAGTGTTTCCTCCGACACATTGGTGCGGCTGGCTTCCGGGTTGGATGCGCGCTGTGTTAAGAAGCAGCGGCTTGGTTGGGTTGTGTTTCGGAGGACGCATGACTTTCGACCTATGGGAGTTGTAGCGATGAGACAAGATAGTAACTACTAATAACTACTAATAAAAGGGGGAAAAACAAGAAAAAAAAAACAATGTCAATTTGATGTTAATTTTAATGGAAAGTTATTTTAATGGACAAAAAACATGCTTTTCTTTCAAAAACAAGGACATTTCTAAGTGACCCTCAACTTTTGTAGTGTATATCACTACTGCCAGGGCTAAGATTTACAATTGTGTGTTAAAGTAGTGCGCTTACATTAACTGTTCTGCTTACATTTGACCATCACTTTCACATGAATTGTGGTGCAAAAAAAATCCAATATTGGTGCCAATGAATTTCTATTGTGGAAAAAAATGTCCAGAGGACTTGGCCACTGTCCACAGAACCATTGTACTGAACTCCCAGAACCCCAAAGACGAATGTCAAGATGGTAATTCAATTAAAGAGTAAACCTTGTCTCCCATACAGTGATCCAACATTGTCTGTGTGGATGAAAGTCACCAATAACCACAACTTCTCATGCTACTTATTTTTAGATGTGATGGGAATAGTGGAGATATGGCATTTATGAAGGTCTCCTTTCACAGTGAACACAGTTTCCCAGACTGTAGGACTGGGATTGGCAAAAAAGTAGTGTGTCCATCTTCCAACCTCGTCCATGACCATGTCCCAAACTCTTGAGGTCAGCTTTCAACTGAAGCCATGAAGACACTTGTGCTTTTGATTGAAATGACCTCATGCCATCAGAGCTATTTTTTTTTGACCTGCATGCTTTAGGTAGCATGCACGCACACGCATACACACACATTTACGTCCTGCTCTCGCTTACTTTCTCCTGCGTCCACACTGGGAATTAGTCACGGAGCAGCGACAGCCACTTAAGCACTCCTCAGTGGGAAGAGAACAGAGCAGGTCTGAATGGCCGCAGGTGGCGTTGGCCCTCTCCACACAATGCCAGAATCAATTTGCTGGTGATGTTGAGCATGGTGCGAGAGGAGAGTGCTGCCAAACTGGCAGTGAAGGAGTGGGCAGTATAGGAAGTCAGCACGCAGACAGGGCCCAGTTCAAAGGAGAGTTGCCCTGGAGGGAGACTCAGCTCTCTCTCTCTTTTTTTATTTTCTATTTCTCTGTCTCTAGTTCTCTCACACACTCTCACTCTTTTTTCTCTCTCTCTCTCCCCCTCTTACCCCTCTCTCACTGGTGCTTGTCTGATGAGATTTCATCTGCAGGTATACCCCTCAGCCACCTGGAGAGACGTCTCTTCCTCTGCCAAGCGTTGACATCCTCAAGTGTGCCCGGACTCTGTTTGGCTGCCTGCTCTAAATACACTGCTGTGAAACTATCTCACACTCCACTCAGTCCTTTTCTCAATCTGAAAAAAAAAGAGCGTGTCTGGGACTAAAACTGACCTGGAAGTGAAGTGCATCACAACAAAATAACTCTGGCCTTGGATAACAACATGAAGTCCTAATTGAAATGTATACATACAGTAGAACAATACTAGACCTTAATTTTGTTTAATTATTCTCAGACAATTAAATTACATTTGAAGGAGGGGGGGGGGGGGTGTATTTGGCTAAATTAATCCCTATTTCAAAATGCCATTGTACAATGTCAATGTGTAAGAAGGGGCAGCTGTCCAGTCTGTAGGGTTGATGTGTGGTCTGTGTTCAGTATGTCAGCTTTGCGCAGGGCCAGCAATACATTAGCACAGTGACTTAAACTGTGACTCCCAGGCCTTCTGGGATAAACATCAGGTTTAGGGTTTCATTTGAATGACCAGACAGCTCTTCCAGCAGATAACTGTGGATGAAAGTGATTAAGAGTTTATAAATAACCTGTTCTTTGTGGGGATAGTGATGTACTGTACAAATACTGCAAACTGTCTGACTAAATGTAGCGGGGGAGGTCAACTGATCAAATTAGACATATGTAACTTGGCAAATGTATAGAACTACAGGCTACATGATACATTTTAAACGGATAAATAGCCTCTAATACATTGCTTTATCTCTGTGATTTTTGCAGTACTGTACTTGCAGCAATACAAGGTACTGTACAGCTGCATACTGTATTTGAGTGTAATATTTACATGCTAAAAAAAAGAATCCTGCTGATTGCACTGTGAAAACAATGTCAGTGGTAATACCAGCATGTTGGCTGTCATCACTGGGTGGACATTTGTGTTTCCTAACTCTGCAAAGCAACACAGGGACACATTTATGTTAGAGTTCCTGGCTGCTGACTGAGACGGAGGTGGTGTGATCAACATGCAATTACCATCACTCCTATCGACCTCATCTGCTTCAGCGTGCCACCCTAATTGTGTTGTGCTGGAAATGGCGCCTTGTCCTATCCAACAACCTGCCACAACCATGTCACCAAGGAAACTAGCAGAAAACATGGGGCCCGTCTCACGTTGGGCTTCCCATAGTTAAATATTCAACAGGTGGCTGAACAGATGCGTACCTGGAGCCTATATAGGGCCAACATTAAGTTAGTTCCCCCGGAGGTTTGTGCTACATATTCTGTGATAGCCTACAGTCAACTCCTGATAACGGCACTTCAGATGAGTGCCAACTCTTCTGTATCAGTCATAGCAATGTAAGTAGGTTTAACTAAAGGATCATTAAAATGAATGCAATTGAATAATTCACTCTGCAGTCTGCACCACAACCACAGTTGTTGTTTGTGTTTTTCATTTTCTTAAAACTAAGGACTTAGTGACTGACATTTTGAGTGTCTTAGACAGTCTCACTAAGTAATCAAATGGAATGATGTCTCCAAGATGGTAGTACAAGATGATGTTGTAAAGTAAAACTTTAGTTTAAACTTCTCTTGATTTACTTTTTCTTTTTTTTTTTTGTCAGTCGACAAGATCTCATTGGAAGCTCCGACCCAACTTCAATTACAAATTCATGAATACTATGCAAACGCTACCACTAATTCTGCCATTGTGAGCCAACGAAAGGAGAAACTAGAAATGAAACAAGGGGGAGAAGTTAATCAAGCCTTTTCAACCACTTCATAAGACCCATTTCAAAAGACCCTGCAGTAATGTCTCACTCTGCACGGTGGTCCCGTTTTGTGGGACCTGATTTTGAAACACGGCTCCGAGCTACAAAGGCTTTACTATTTGCTCTGCAGCATAAATTAGAAAGAGCACAATCAGAGCAATTGCAGCCCAGAGTCTGAGCTGCGCTCTGGTCACGTTCTGAACTCTTGTCTTGGGGACTTTCCCAAAATCTTGACCCTGTATCAATGGAAACTGTATCAGTAATTCAGTAATTAAACATGGCAAAGAGGAGGGTGATGTCAGCTGATCCAAGGAGGGGCACAGCCATCAAGGTCTTTCCCACACCCCTGTCTCTTCTGGGGAATGTGCTGAAGATCATATTCCGCACCCTGCGCCCCTCCGATGCCATCTCTGGAACGTGTGGGGTTAGGCGGCCACAATACGTGCTCTGACAAAGGTCGCACTAATAAAGGGGGGAGTCGTGTAAGTAGCTGGTTCACTTTGCATAATCAGGAGCTGTGCTGACGAGCTCAGCCTATTGTGCCCATCCTCTCCTGATTCACTAAGTAGGCTGATGTTTTGTACGTGCCTGAAAGACAGTGATGCAGTCACATGAACTGCGGTAATCAACCTTTTCTTCATTAAACGTGACAGAATTACACACTTCTATCATTGACCATCACCGACCGTTGAAAGACGTAAACCATAAAGGTTTACATGGTAGATTTAAATATTTAGATGCAGAGAAGCGAGCCAAAAGCTTCATTCCAATGGTAATTTGTAATGAATAATTCTGATTTCATTATAATAACAAATCAGAGACAAGAGAAAACAGTCTTGCTTTGTGACTGTCTGCTGTATTGGCCCTAAGGTATAACCATATCCTGTATAACCACATAGTTGTTATACTCAAAGCAGTGTCTCACTGAATGAGAAAACATGACATCCCCGTAGCCTTCATCAATGTTTCTATTGCCTTGCATATCTTCATATATTACATCTTTCAAATGATGGGCACATTGTTGAACCAAGTGCAAACAAAACCATTCGAGCTCTTACTATTGCTGTATTGTGATGGACAGTCAAATGCAATGTTAGTGTTACATTATTCCCAGTAGTGCCAAAGCTTGATTACAGGGTAATGTAGCATCTCTTGAGAAGTCTTTTGAAAGGTTGGTCACAGCTGTACCTTAGGGACCACAGTTGTTGTTTGTCTCTCACCACTCTCTCCCTTCTCGCTTTATAAATAGATCAGAACAATGACTCACAGAAGACGTTGTCTATTTTGTAGACCACAAAAAGGGTCACAAGCGAAAACCTCTTCACATTCAGCAACTTATGCCAAATCGACCGTAAAGTTGTTTTGAAGGCAAGGACAAAGAAAGAAACACAGACACAGACTTCAGAAATGCAGACTTCATTTCTACCTTTAAAATTAGATACAGTAAGAGATTTAGGCCACCAAAGATCTGTCAGACAGTGATATAGAAAAAGAGAGTACAAGTCTATAATCGGGATGGGTTCGGGGGCGTGTGGTGGGGTGGTATGCTGTTCATGGAGCAGCAGTCGGTTCAGGTGTGGACAGATGGGTAAATGCCAGCTCATAGAGTGGTGTGAACATTTGACCTTTCAGTTCGGGTGAGGAGGAACGCAGCTCGTTACAGTGCTGACCAGGCTTCCATTAGTACTGGCCCTGACACTGCCCCCCACACTATTAACAGCCGGTCCCCAAGGGCCCCAATCACATGTGACTACAAGGGTGGCACGGCGGGGCCTTCAGAAGGCTGTCAGCCTGGAACGGAGGTACAAGGTGACTGATGAGGGATTGACCCAGGCATCTGACTGACCACCCTCAATGCTCCCGGCTCTACCCTTTCTCCCCTCTCTCAGGGTGGCAGGTAGCATGGCGGTTAGAGCATTGGGCCAGTAACCGACAGGGTGAAACATCTGTCGATGTGGCCTTGAGCAAGGCACTTCACCCTAATTTGCTCCGGGGTCGCCGTACTACTATGGATGACCCTGTAAAACACAGGTGTCAAACTCATTCCACGGAGGGTCAAGTGTCTGCAGGTTTTTGGTCCTCCCTTGTACTTGATTGATTAATTAATGTCACTAAATAGTAAGGAACTCTCAACACCTGGCTGTCTAGAGCTTAATTGAAAGGAAAAAACAAAAACCTGCAAACACTAGGCCCTCCATGGAAATGAGTTTGACACCCCTGCTGTAAAACAACACAGTTGACTGCACCTATCCGGTGTGTGACAATAATTATGTATTCATTTATTTTACTCATACAAGCTTCACAGCTCAGCACGTATTGAACACACAGGTTTACACCCATTATAATTAACCTTTGACCCCTGCCAATGCCCTCTAGAACACAGTTTGGGAAAATGTTATGTTTGAAATACACTGATATAGCAGAGATTTTTATGGCACCTGTGATGTTTTGGAAATATCCAAATCAGAGTTAAGTTCAATGCCATACATGGCAATGACAGTGTAATGGGATATATATATATATATATATATATATATATATATTACGCGCACATGCACACACGCTGGGACCTCTGTTGCTACTTGAAAGTCTCCTCTGACTCTGAGAAAGTGTGTCCCAGACTTTATTTAGCCCACAGAGGAATGTCTGCCTCTACCATTTGATACCACAGAGTTTCTCAGCACTCAGAATTCCCAAGGTGAGTCTAATGTTTTATGGGGTGTCTGAAAGGACGAAAGGGATTCTCTCCAACCACTGTCTCCTAAAACAGGAGCGGAATGACATTCACTGGAAGACAGAGGAGGCTTTTCCTTCAAGTGTTAGACACTCATAATGACATCAAACGAAGTGCATGACTCCTGGATAAATAATAGAAATGCTCATGAAATTACCAACATGGCCAGCTGTCCCCTTCTGGAATGCTTCTTTGGTTAAATCCTCCATTTCACAAAATATATATATATATATTTAATATGGTAATAAACAAGTTTAAAAAATCATTATTTCGTGTAATAATTATTGCTGTCATAAGTATTTTTGGCACAGTGTAGCCTTAACTTGTAGAGTTTTTGAGGACCAAGCTGTGAGGAGAATAATGTAGGCTCAGCTGTGGGCTACAAAGTGCATAACTTCTGCAAGGAGTAGGCGGCAGGCCTGTTTCTTATAGTATCACCCTACAGAAAGACAGTTCACAGACAACCAAGGGAATGTGACAGAGGAAACCCGGATTCCAGGTGGGAAATGGCAGTATAGAAACCCAAATACCATGGCGTGTAGCGATCAATGGCATCCTTGTCAATGATCAATTAGCACAAGGTCGGCTGCGGTATCCCCGCAGGTTTCCCACTGCCCTGCCGCCGCCCACGCGCCCGCCTCTCTCCCCCCATCTGGTGTTCTCACAGGCTCCCAGCGGCTGGCCCGGGCACATCTCATTAAGGAGTTATGTGTAACACAAACAAACCAGCTCTCTCAGAGTGTTTATCTCATGGCACAGAGCACTGTGTGCCCGCACATCAAAGACTGTGGGAACAGACGACGCTCGGCACAGCAGCTGCACTGGGATCCTGTCCACACCCTTCCTGTTTGCCGCGGTCTACCTCGGGGCTATTATTTTCCCAACGGCCCTGCGACGATAACCCCCCTACTGCCGTGGACACAGCTCCGCTGCCAGCACCACCTCCCCGCTCCATGCCTTTGCTCCCGACCGCACCACGTCTCTCCGGGGCTCAACGGCCCACTGTGATGTCTGAAGCTGGCTGGCATTGTTCTCAGGGCGCTGGGGTCATAAACAGAGGTTTGATCAAAAGTTAATTAGCAATGTCAATTGAAAATATTTGCCTCGACGCAGTGTAATGGTTATTAACTGGAAATGAATTATTTACAATCTGAAAATTACTTTGCAGAGGAAGATTTATAGAACAGATTTACAACTGACTGTATAGCATGTGAAGCTATCTTTATTTTAGTGCCTGTACACAAAATGAACTCTGGCTGCATGTCACGCCCTGATTTGTTTCACCTGTCTTTGTGCTTGTCTCCACCCCCCTCCAGGTGTCGCCCATATTCCCCATTATCCCCTGTGTACTTAAACCTGTGTTCTCTGTTTGTCTGTTGTCAGTTCATTTTGTTCGTTCATACCTACCAGGGTCAGGTCAGGCAGAGGTCGATAATCCAGAGTAGTGGGGCAAAGGTACAGGCAGGCAGGCAGGGTCAGGGCAGGCAGGAATGGTCAAAACCGGGAAACTGGAAAACAGGCACTAAAGCACAGACAGAAGCAAGGGAAAAACGATGGTAGGTATGAACGAACAAAATGAACTGACATACAAACAGAGAACACAGGTATAAATACACAGAGGATAATGGAGAAGATGGACAAAATCTGAAGGGGGGTGGAGACAAGCAGAAAGACAGGTGAAACAGATCAGGGAGTGACAGTACCCCCCCCCCCCCCCTCTAGGTACGCCACCTGCCGTCCTACCTGGGCGCATACCTGGTTGAGCGGGGTGCCGGCGTTGGAACTGGGTCCCGAATGTCCCAAATGGAGACCCAGCACCTCAGGTCTCCGCTTCCGGATGGAAGCTTCCGGATGGGTGTAGCTGCAGGCATGTAGCCGTGGGGCTATAGTGGCGTGCCAGCGCATCGGGCTTGACCTTCTTGGATACATGTCGGTGCCATACTGAACCCCACCCGGAGGTCCTGGTACTCTGCGGGTCTGGCGGAGATGTCCGGGGCAATTTCCAAGCCCCCAGGAAAACATCCCGGGGCAGGCAGAGCTGACTTCAGGCAATGATTGTGGCAGCACGGACTCCAGACCATGATGGCACCAGTAGCCCATGATGGCATCAGTAGCCCAGTCAATAGATGGATTGTATCGCTGGAGCCAAGAGAATCCCAATACCAAGGGGAACCTGCGAAGACTCAACTAACAGGAATTGGATCGTCTCACTGTGGTTCCCTGACACTCGTAGGTTGATGAGCGTGGTATGGTGGGTGACCCGGCCTATAGGAGCGCCCATCCAGCGCTCTAACGTTCATGGTGATGGAGAGGGGTTGAGTGGGGATGCCCAGCTCGGACGCCAGGGTAACGTCCATAAGACTCGGGCCCCCGAGTTGATGAGTACCTGGAGAGACTTGGACTGGTCAACCCACAGCAGGACGGCATGGAGAGGGGGGCAAGTAGGGGGAGAATAAAAATGATTAATTAAAGACCCACCAGAGTACTCACTCCAATGAATGAGCTAGGTCTCTTGAAGGGACAGGTAGACACATAATGGCCGGCAGTACCGCAATACAGACAACTCTGGGTGTCAAGTCTGCATATACGTTTGGCTGGAGACAGCCAAGCCCTGCTGAGCTGCATTAGCTCGTGAAGAGGTGAATCGGCAGTCTTTGGAGACTCTTGAAGGAACTCTGGTAAGCTCGGATCCTCTCGGGGACGTAGACACCAGGGACTTCATCAGATGCAAGGTGGGTTCCTTGAGTGAGCGATTGGGACCGCAATCAGACCTATTCTCCCTCCTACATTCCCGTAGCCTACCATCGATCCGGATGGTTAAAGCGATGAGTGAGTCGAGGTCCATCGGTAGTTCCCGGGCTGCAAGTTCGTCCTTTACCTCCCGGACATCAGCGTGATGAGGTATGCTATCTTAGAGGGGTCCGAGGGAAGGAGAAAGGCTACAGCTCCATGACAAGGGAACAACAGGTGACCGACTCTCCATCGAAGCGCTCCAAGGGAGGTAAGCGGGGTTCCCGGGAAACCAGGGTGACGGCCCTGCTACATGCCGGGTTACTGAGGGGCTGGGAGGTTACCGTCGTGGTAGGCTGCCTAGTAGACAACCCACTGAATTGCTCCCGCAATGTGTACAATGCTCAGTCGTTCGGCCACAGCCTGGAACCCTGCCATCAGACCGCGAAGCAACTTCTCGTGCCTACCAATGGTGGCTCCTTGGGAGGAGATGTCATTGCGGAGTTGGTCCAAGTCTTCTAGGTCAGTCATGATCAGTTCGTACATGTCATGGTCAGTTTGTACAGGTAGGACGTACCTGGAGGGGGGGAGGGGGGTACTGTCACGCCCTGATCTGTTTCACCTGTCTTTCTGCTTGTCTCCACCCCCTCCAGGTGTTGCCCATCTTCCACGTTAACCCTTGTGTGTTTATACCTGTGTTCTCCGTTTGTATGTCAGTTCGTTTTGTTCGTTCATACCTACCAGCTTTTTTCCCTTGCTCCTGTCTGTGCTTTAGTGCCTGTTTTCTAGTTTCCCGGTTTTGACCATTCCTGCTTGCCTGCCGTCCTGTACCTTTGCCCCACTACTCTGGATTACCGACCTCTGCCTGACCTGACCCTGAGTCCGCCTGCTGTTCCGGTGTCTTACACCCTCTCTGTATTATTGACCCCTGCATGCCTTGACCTGTCGTTTGCCTGCCCCTGTTTAAAGAATAAACTGTTGTTTCTTCAACGCTGTCTGCATCTGGGTCATACCTTAAAATGTGATACCACATATTGGTCCCATAAAAACAATAACCAAACTTGAATTTATGTTCTCTTACTTATTTCATTTTTACCCATCTCCAGTGTCTGACATCAACTGCAGGCTCCGTGGTGTACCCTGAGTGCAATTTGAAGAATGAGTCATAAAAAAAGGTTACAGAGCGCATAATATCCAGTAACCCACAAGTATTCCCAGTGACATAAAAATGTCACAGCTTAGAGGATGTGTTTATGTGTGTCCTGTGTTAGGTCTGTGTGACCCCTGCCCTGACCACCTCCTGGGGAGGCCATGTTTCCTGTGGGTGGCGGTGCGTGGCAGGTTGTCCCCGGTTACAGGCAGGAGGAGAGGCGTCAGAGTGTGCGGCGCAGACCCAGGTGAGCCACTTCAAAGACCCGGAGTTGTGACCTCCACCCTAGAGCCCCACTACCACATCCAGGTCGCACTCACGCATGACCCCTCCTCTCCCCAGGAGCATTGTCCTCTCTCTCAGACCTCCGCTGAGGGTCAGGAAATATTAGTCTTGGTCATGATTGGCACACACAATAAACACACACACAACACACTACACACATATCATGGTGACAATCCCAAAACTGAGTGTAGTGTTACTGTAGAGTTATTTGACACTCAGGGATGTTAATTTGTTCATATTGGGTTTGCAGTTGAGTATTGAAAAGGTCAACTGAACACACATGTTAAATCTCATCTTTGTACAAATTCCCCAATGTTTCTTCTACAATTGTACTTTCTCACACAGTTTGTCTTCCAGTAGCACAAACCAATCCGTTTGGTCTGTGTCTGACCCGTGTGACATGAACAAGTAGGACAGGAAATACACAGCAATTATCAAATGACCAACAAGTGTCTGTAACCTCATGTTCAGACATTTTTCTCCCACACTTCTCAACATTGCCAATGTAAAAGAGGTTCCTTTTGTCATTTTTTAGGGCCTGATCCAGTAAGTAGGTTCTCTTGCTTTGTGCACAGAAAATGAGAAACAGCAATAACACCAAAGTCCATTGGGAGAACAAATAAGTAGGCTGGGACATAAAAGTGGCATTTCAGATGAGAGGAGTGTTGTTTCATACATCAAACACTTATTTTCTAGTGTTACTTCAAATGGTACTTTTGGTCAAGGGCCCCTGATCTTAAAACATTAAAGCCATGCACAGGCTGTGTGGGCGGTGTGTGTGTGGTGGCTACTGGCACCTGCTCTGCCAACACTACTGGCTCTCACGAAACCAGCCCTAATTTCCATCTCAAAGGGGCAAGTTGTGAGAGGAAAAACGTATTATCTGCTTTTTGGACCAGATCTTTGCTTGAAACCAAGAAGGGGCCCAGTTTTACCATTATACCAGCCATTTTGACTACAGCCTCCAAACAGAGACAAAACCAGAGCCACAACAGGAGGCTAGGTGAGAAAGAAGAAGTGTGAAGGAGAACTAGCTGAATGTGATGCAGGATATGAGGTCATGAATGTGTGGAAGCATCCACTCTGGGCCCAGTATAAACAGTCTTGTTCTGAGAAGTGCAGAAGCCATGAAACGTGTCAAGAGTCGGCTTCCGTTCCCCTCCATTGTCATTCATCTCAAACTGCAGTGGGTAGATATGACAACCTTGACTAAGCCCCCCCCCCATTCCACCCTACTGGACTCTCATCTTTGAGGGAAAGGGTTTAATTGAGGGTAAATAGCCACCAAAAAAAACTGAACACTACCCTTTTGTACTTGTTGGTACATTAGATCACATTATCATTATCGGTGCTAATATCTGTCTAAGTGAGAGCTGAGTGCTGATAGCCTCTAGTCTTTTCTCAGCCAGGTCAGTAGAGTGGTCCCATAGTGCCGGTGAAGAGAGGACCTTCTCTTAACCCTACACGGCCCGTTCCCTACAGGCCTTGGCTTGAGCCTGGCCTGGACTCGGAGCACACTGAGGCCCCTCTGTGTGGTGTGCCAGCACTCTGTCACCGCCCGTTATTTACTCTGTCCCCTTGGCAGTCAGGCCCGGTCAGGTTACAGTCTGGGAGAGAGGAGGGGCAGTGGCTTCGTCTTCATCAGTGGACCTGAACCAAGACCAGCAACCAGATCCACGACAGGAAAACAAAGAGCGTGGTTACGAACAATGGCAGCGACGGCCATTGGCTTGGCGCCGGAGGCACACAGGGCTGCAGCACACCTCTGTGCAGCCAGCTTGGGTCCCATGGACTTCTCTCTACCAGTTAACCCTGCACAGATGTTTAGTCAATAAGAAGAATAGAGTGTGCCATTATGCCTCATAGATTTGTCAGCTTATCCTGTTGCCCAGTCTAACAATGGGCAGCCACTTCCAGGTCCATTCACTGCCCAAGTTTCACTGAGATCATGTAAATAGATTATTCCATGGGGCCACTAATCTTCTGGTCCCATATCCTTTTATGAGGTAAGCATTGCTGGTCAATACGTTCAACAGGAACAAATGAACAGATAAATCATTCATGCTATCTACAATCAAGCCATTATTGCGTGAGTGTTGCTCTGGGGTTAGGGTCTTTTAAATGATAAAACAGAACTAAGTCCTCTTTTAAAGCAACTTTAAAGACTTTTGAATAATCAAAAATGGCCTTGACGTCAAAGTAGTTAAACCTTAAATCATTGTTTTTCTTTCCTTTAATTTCCAGGTACTTTTCTCATACAGGGTGATACATCCTCCTAGTCCAGGCACGAGATATCTATTTGCCAGCCCATTGGGAAAGAGCAGTGGCTATCTGGGAGACGTCATGGACACCTCTTCCTCTCCCTGCGTCTCTCTGTGGTGGTCAGTGTGAACAGCCTTAGATTCTTCTGGGTGATTCACAGGCCCGTTGATGACAGGTATTTTCCAAGCCTGGGCCTCTACAGCCACAGCTGCCCCTCCCAGTGTTTCCCGCGCTGAGTGTGTGAAGAACCGCTGGACGTGTGGGTGATCGGGGCTTGCGAGCACCCGGCCACCCCCCAGCCGCCCCCACGTGCCCCGATAAGGGAGCTGACCCCTCTATTGTCACATTCTCCCAGAGATTAGCCACAGTGGTTGGGGTAGATTGGACCGGACTGCCAGGGAACAGAGAACCAGAGAGGAGGGGCAGGGGTCAAGCATGTATGGTAGTAATGTTTTTCAGCTCCTATCTCTGATAATAAGGATCCGCCCCTTTAAAAAAAATGATATACCCAAATCTAACTGCCTGTAGCTCAGGCAAGGAAGCAAGGATATGCATATTTTTGGTACCATTTGAAAGGAAACACTTTGAGGTTTGTGGAAATGTGAAAGGAATGTAGGAGAATATAACACAATAGATCTGGTAGAAGACAATACAAAGAGAAAACCAACCTTTCTTTTGTATTTTTTTTGTACCATCATCTTTGAAATGCAAGAGAAAGGCCATAATGTATTATTCCAGCCCAGGTGCAATTTAGGTTTTGGCCACTAGATGGCAGCAGTGTATGTGCAAAGTTTTAGACTGCTCCAATGAACCATTGCATTTATGTTCAAAATGTTGTATCAGACTGCCCAAATGTGCCTAATTTGTTTATTAACAACTTTTCATGTTCAAAATTGTGCACTCTCAAATAGCATGGTATTCTTTCACACTAATAGCTACTGTAAATTGGACAGTGCAGTTAGATTAACAAGAATTTAAGCTTTCTGACAATATCAGATATGTCTATGTCCTGGGAAATGTTCTTGTTACTTACAACCTCATGCTAATTGCATTAGCCTACGTTAGCTCAACGGTCCCGTGGACAGAACACTGATCCCAAAGAAGATAAGGTAGGCTGTAGGGTCTTCCCAAAGTGATGGGGGACCGTGAAAAACTAATCTTGAATTAGAATAGAGTTCATCTCAAGTCTGGCCTGAAATAGATGGCCATTCCCATGATGCAGCTAGACTTCTAGATTTTTTGCTGTCATATGGAAACTGTTATTGCTTCTTATAATATTTATCATATTCTTGTTTTATGTTTCATGAAACATTTGTAAAAGACAACTGAAAGTATTCAGGTGTGTTTGCAGTCAATACAAAGTTTTATGTTTTTGGTTAAAATTTTCAGACCTCTGAGCGTTGGGCCAGTAACTGAAAGGTTGCTGGTTAGAATACCCAAGCCGACAAGGTGAAAAATCTGTTAATGTGCCCTTGAGCAAGGCACTTAACCCTAATTTGCTCCAGGGTGCCGTACTACTATGGCTGAACCTGTAAAACATCATTTTTCACTGCACCTATCCGGTGAATTTGACAATAAAACTTTTTTTATTTTTGACACATCAATGCCCATCCTTATCACTCATCACAAACCCGCAGCACTCGCCAGTGTGTGAACACTAGCTTATTGTAATTTCACAGGCATCCTTCAAAGTGGAAGAAAAGACAGTGATAGAACATTGGGGACACAGCCCATAACAACAATATTTAGCATTGTTTATCAGGAGCCAGTGACCGGCTATATCAGTGTTGTGGCTCTAGCAGGTCTTGCCCTGATATCGTCTGGCTGAGAGCTCCTTCCTGGACAGCCTTGTGGCTCCTCAGGGCCAGGTCAAGAGGGCCCAGACCCACCCCAAGGAGAGATGGTCTGTCTAGGGCTGGGACTGGGCGCTGGAGGGGAGAAGTCAGGCGATTGTCTGGAGACCCTGAACACAGACAGTGTTTTCACTAGGATGCCTGTGTTATACCTCTTGCATAACAAAAGTTAGCTAATATATTCTGCACCAACAGTCGTGGTTATTTTTGACTTTCTGAAGATCAAACAAAGTGTAAGCAAAGTATGCACCTGTGTGTTTTTTTGGAGGGGGGCAGTATCTGTTACTCTTACTGGTTTCTTGGTTCATTTTCTCCTGTGAACCACAGTAGTAGACTAGAATACTATTGGGAAGGTAGTTTCATTGGCTGAAGCCACAGGTAAAAGTGTATCTTTTTGCCAGACAACTGCTGTATCCTGCCGCAATTTCACAGTGGTCAGGTCATTTTATGTGTGGCTGATGACTTCCAGCCATAATTGGTTTTACACATTTACCACGGGAGTCCCTCCAGTGTGTGTGTGTGTGTGTGTGTGTGTGTGTGTGTGTGTGTGTGTGTGTGTGTGTGTGTGTGTGTGTGTGTGTGTGTGTGTGTGTGTGTGTGTGTGTGTGTGTGTGTGTGTGTGTGTGTGTGTGTGTGTGTGTGTGTGTGTGTGTGTGTGTGTGTGTGTGTGTGTGTGTGTGCATCCCCATTGGGCAACCTTTACCAGGATCATTGAACAGCATAGTGGGACTGGTCGTAGGTTATGTGATCAGAAATCATCAATTTGTTGTTCCTTCCCTTCTTTTAGTGGTAAAAACAACAATCAGTTGTTTAACTGATTTTTTTTTTTAAGTTTGAAAGAACATCGTAAATGTTTAATTTTTGCAAGGGATGCCACTACAATTCAAAGGTGAAATGGACAATGGGGTCTGGAGACATAGTAGGGAGACCCAATACTTCCTAAAGCATGTATCCCGACAGGAAACTCAGGTCACTAGACAGGAAATAGAAACAGTGGAGTGGAGCAACCTGTCTGTAATATGTCTATAAATATGTTCTATACCACTTCTTCCACCAGGATGTCAAAAATCTCTCACTGCTAAAAAACATTATAACACCAGATAAGTGAATGTACCCGTCCTCAAGCATTAGACTTCTCTGGGTATGCATTCCGGACACACCTTATCTGGACAAGGAGATGTCAATCTAGAATGGGGGATGATTTGTGGGCTGCTGGACAGAGTCTCTGAGCGTGTGCCTGCGAGGGGGAACTCCAGACGTGTTGCTTTTTAAAAGGCCTGACAGAAATACAGCAGCGTGACAGGGTGAATGGCAGGAAGGGACCTATTATTCTGTGCCGTTTTGTTCCAGCGTTGGCCTGTACGACGCCTGGACCCCGTCTGCCATGTTCTCGCTTCCCAGGATATCCGACTCACGGCCGCCGCTCCAGCTAAAAGCCAACTATTTCACTCCTGAGACGCACAGCGCTTCCTGATATAGGATGCACTTGCTTGTCTCTCTGTGACCTTAAACACTAATAATGGGCCTATAATATGACTCTGGAGTCAAGAGGTTTGGAGTCCGCCCGCCCAGGGCATTGTCACAGTGACTGCTCGTTCCCACTCTCAGGGAAAATAAACAGAGGGCCGTTTGTCTCTGACAAATTAGACAACAATAAGGAAGAGTCTGTATTATTTGGATAGGACTGGATTGTTGTTTTAGCAAACCTGTTGTAATGATATACACTAATGTTTTGATTTGAAATGTGACGGATTCATTTATTGGTCTCAGACTGTTCTAAACACCCAGAATAAAATCCTTTAAATATTAGTAGACAATTTATTGGGCTGAATCTATATGCCCAACAATGTTTGTACCCTGTTTTGCACTGCTACCATGTTGTGCTGCCATGTTGTGTTGCTACTATGTTGTTGTCATGTTGTGTTGCTACCATGCTGTGTTGTGTTGCTGCCATGCAATATTGCTGTCTTAGGTCTCTCTTTATGTAGTGTTGTGTTACTCTCTTGTCGTGGTGTGTTTTGTCTTGTATTTATTTTTATTTTTAATCCCAGCCTCCAAGGCCTTTTGCCTTTTGCTAGGCCGTCATTGTAAATAAGAATTTGTTCTTAACTGACTTGCCTAGTTAAATAAAGTTTAAATACAAAAATATATAATAATAAAGTAATGATACAGGCACAGCTCTAAATTCCCTTAATACGTCATGGATTTACTCAGTAGATCCAAGGTCTGTAGCCTATTGCACATTCTGTAAGAAATCCACTTGTTTTTCACTCATATTGGGAGTGGCGAGAGGGGCCGTCCTTGTCTAAGCCCAAGAAAAGAGAGCGCAGGAAGTGGAGGCCCCGGGTAACGGCGTCTGTTACCATGAAGCAGTTAACTTTGTTTGAAGAAGGCAGCTCGCAGGTGACTAAGGGGCAGCCTTGTGTTAGGAGGAGGGCTTGATATTGTGGCTGTTGTTTTCATTGTGTGCTGGGGACTCTGGGAGGGTAAGAACAATAATGCATGTAATGCTGATTTTGGAACGACTCCACACAGCCTTTCCCAGGCTGGGCAGCCTTGGGAACCACTGATACCATGGCACACCGGGCCGGGACCGGGGCCCCATCGCATGGCACAGGGCAGGGGCTGGAGCATGGGGCAGGGTGGAGGATGGAGCAAGTATGTTTGGGACGACGAGAATTCTACTTCCTGCATGGGAATGGAGGACAAAAAAACACACACACACACACTAACGCACACACACATACTGTATGCACACACTCTCTCTCACACACTGACACACACATGTACACACAGTCTCCACACACACACACACACACACTCTCTCTTTCACACACAAACACATAGTCTCTCCCTCTCACAAACGCACACGCACATGCACACACACAGTACATTATGCCTTTGCGCAAGTCGCCCAAGGCTGGACCAGCCTCATGCTCAGACTATTCTAAGAGGTGACACCAGACATACTGTTTCAAGACACCGTCAAGGAGACTCGACGATGGCAGACATATTTCAACTAATGTTTTCAAGTCATAACCTGGGTTTTAATCAGTGGCTCTTGTTTTCTATCTCCCAAGGATGTAACGTGAAAACAAACAGATTAAGGTGGGGGAGATGGAAGTTTTATCCCCCTTTTGGCAAAGTAAATGATCAACAATTTACCCTGTTTTGGAGGATCTGGAGGACACGTGAAATGAATTGTCTAATACTTTGCCACCTGTGTTGCAAATTATAATATCGAAACTGCCTTTGAAATCATCTGCAAGGGTCTTTGTGACCTTCTAATGTTATAGATATCCTTAGATAAATATGGTGGGTTTGATTACAACTAGTCATTAAACATGTTAAAGGAATACATTTCCA
The DNA here is from genome assembly GCF_057628025.1 of Oncorhynchus mykiss. Taxonomy (NCBI): domain Eukaryota; kingdom Metazoa; phylum Chordata; class Actinopteri; order Salmoniformes; family Salmonidae; genus Oncorhynchus; species Oncorhynchus mykiss. The sequence goes on along the minus strand of NC_143025.1, from coordinate 65,370,546 downwards.
GTAACACACTGGTTTGAAATCCCTTGTACGGATAACTCTCATCATGGGAGGGATTGGTAGGGAAAGTCCCAGTAGGGACTACAGCACATGTTTTAATTACTCCTCTATTCCCTGTGTCACACCTGAGAGAGCTTGTGCAGGGCACTGGGCTATGAGAGGGTGCTGACAGGTCAATTGGCCTATCTTCAGCGGAAGGTGGGTGTGGATGAGTGAGCTGGGGGAGAAGAGACCAGCCTCTCAGACCCAGGAGGAAGGGAGAAGAGGTAAAGAGTGTGGACACCATGGTCACAGTGCAAATCCACTGTAGCATTTGAATCACTGATGGCGATAGAAAGAGACAAAATATGAAGAAATAAGGAAAACATTTTTTTTTATAATTTTGAGTGCTCAGTTTTTGTACTATTTTACTAAGATACAGTACTTTCCCTCTAGTAGTGTGGTTTGACTTAAGTTGAAGTTATTTATTAATGTATTTCACAAACAGAAATAAAAACAACCTGTTCACTAAAGATCCCACCAAAGAGACCACCTCTTTGTTGAAACAAAGTTGTGAAAAATAAATGAACGTGTGAAAGGTCAAAAGTTGCCCAGGTCCATTATGGAAGTGGTGCATTTATAAGCTTTTAGATCATGTGGGTTCAATTGGGCAAACAACAAACACAAACAATGTGAAGAATAGGGATAAGAGCAGCAGTGTCGGCAGTGGGGGGGGGGGGGGGGGGGCGAAGCTTGGCTAGCGGTAACCTCCCTGTCACACCAGCCCAGCCTGTGTTCCTGGCTGCATCTCACACGACGATTGGGTTTCACTGCAGTGCGGTGAGTTGTGGGAACGAGTCATCACACTGGCAGGCTGCCTGGGAGTCTGTGCTACCCACCACCAGGGGTTAGGCACATGACGGGACGGGGGGGGTTGTGCACCAAACAATGCGCTGTCTTCACTGTTTAACCCAGGAAACTAACTACAGCTGGAGCATCCAACTGGCAGGGGACCCAATTCATTGTGTGTGTGTGTGTGTGTGTGTGTGTGTGTGTGTGTGTGTGTGTGCGTGTGTGTGTTTGTGTGTGTGTCCTCAATTATATTTACAATGTAATAATTTTGTTCAAATTGTGTTTTATTTGATCTTCATCCCAATGTATTTTATTCAGTTCCAAACAGCACTCCCTATCTGTTGCATCTCTGCTTTGGGCCATAGGCTTAGGCATAGACATAGATTTAGGCATAGATTTTTTTCTCTCACTAATTGGTCTTTTGACCAATCAGATCAACTCTGAAAAAGTTCTGATGTGAAAAGATCTTATGTGATTGGTCATGAGACCAATTAGTGGGGGAAAAAAAGATCAGAATTGGGCTGCCTGTGTAAACACAGCCATAGTGGCATATCTCTGAACAGATGATTCAGATGCGTGAAAATCTCTTTCCCCAAAGCTCACATGAGATGTTCTTGGCTCCTCCATGTCTCAATCGACTCTTTTTATAGTCCTTGATGTTGAGTAGACAATTTCAGTTCAAGACCAGGTGTAGACTCTTGACATTCTCCATGCAAGTCCATGATGTCATACACACTACAGACAGATAGACATTCCTTCCTTTCACTCCTTGGGGGCAGATTAGGATTGCTGATGGTCTGGATGTTCAGTTTCACCATTTAAAACTTTCCTATGATTATCTAACTTCTCTCAAACACACCACCCCTTTGTCAGCCATGTTCATAGAATAATGTGGTCAATTATGAAAATACATTTATTCTGGTTATTTTGGGAAACTATTCAACACATTATTCCATAGTATATCACTATATCTTTCCATATAGGCCTATAACTGGGAAATGACATGGTCATGGTGAATAGGTTTCAGGTGGGGAGAGGTGGGAGTAGTTTCTCAGAGGAAATCATTTCTCACTGAAGATGAAGGATTTCATCAAAATTAACATATTTATGAATATTATATTTTGTCTTTATTGTTATCTTTTTTTAGACGAATTACACGTTTCTCTCATTCACTATTTTTGCTTCGTTTTTTCAAGTTCATCTAACGGTTTTGCTACTGTAGCCTAATTTATTATTCCCTGCCATACATATATGTTCTTTTATCGTTGACACAGTGCGCTATGTCCTGTGTATGTTTTGTCACAGTACGCGTTGCTGTAAACAGCTTCTCACGCTTTTCGCAGCCTGCGGGTGTTTTAAACACTAGGCCGACTAAAACTGGGCATAGCCAATTATCTAGGGAACTTGGTCCAGCGCCGCGGCACAAACTTCTCTCTCGTCATTGCTCAGTGGCTCGGGGCGTGTTTTTTCTACTGTGGGTGTTCCCAAGCAGGACGTAGGCGGCTACGCTGCCCTGCATCAGTGAATGAGGCTCCAACGGTTCGTGGGAAAGCTGTACAGAGGGAATTGTATAAGGCACCAGTCATCAGTCTACCTGGCCGCGCACCGATCCACTGAGACGTTAGTAAAGACATATTCTCGCCATCACCATGAAAAGGCCTTGTGATGACAGTACTTCTGACAGCGACATGGATGAAACTATTGATGTCGGCAGTGAGAATAATTATTCTGGGTAAGTTCATAAAAATGATTTGGGTTAGATTAGTCACATTTTCCGCGTGTGCGCCACATGGGAAACGTTGATGAAACTTTAAGTTGAGAAAAGTTTAGCAAAAGCGAAAACGTTTTATTCTGGTGTCAACCTTCAGGTGACAAGTGCAAATTCTCACCTTGATATATGGTTCGGAACACATCCAGGCAATTTTGGAGAATTCTCTCCAATGTATTTTGAATATATAGGAGACTCTTGCTTGATCAGTGCAGGCTACATGAGTGTTTTATGTATAAATTACACACAGTAAACTGTGTGGTTTGGATAATTGCTCATTCGCAAAATAAAAATATTATTTTGAGAAAAACATATCGATTATGTTTGTCCCATACAGGCACAGCAATGGATCATTTATTAGATGTGGCTCCCCAACAACAACAACCCAAGTTATGGCAAGAAAAAAACGAAGAGGGGTAATTATTTATTGAGTAGTTTATTACCATCATTGTTATTATGTATTGCTTATTATTCATTACTGTATTATTTATTACTTATTATTTAAAGATGTATTTCATTATTGTCACGTTATTGTTAACATTATTATTAGTATTATTATTAGGCCTTGAATTGTTATATTTATATTTATAAGTATGCAATAATATAATTGTCTATCCCAGATCATCGAGAAGAGACGGAGAGATCGAATCAATAATAGTTTATCAGAGTTACGTCGACTTGTTCCAACTGCATTTGAAAAACAAGTGAGTTTAAATTATATCCGCTCTGATTTCTAAATGGAACTTACACAAAAGTTTCATTTTCATCAAAACAATAACAGATAAGGTCATTTTGTCTGTCTTTTATTCGTCAAAAGTTCGGAGAGTTTTAAGCTTCATACATCCTGTTGCTCCTTGCAGGGTTCTGCCAAATTAGAGAAAGCAGAAATATTGCAGATGACAGTGGATCACCTAAAGATGCTGCAGACCACTGGCGGTAAAGGTAAGGAGTTCATTGGCTGCTTCTAACTGCTCTCTGCCATACTGTGTAGTGAAATCCTTGCAAGCAAACCCCTTTGACAAGATTAAAGGAGTGGAAATCAATGCTAATGGCAGGGTTGAACTCGTGGGAAAGCGATGCTGGGACAAAAGGAGCACTTGACCCTGCATTGTGTTTGCTTTCATAAATCCGTGGGAGGAGAGGAGGCTGCATTCACAGGCTGCCCTGTTGGTGGTTTGTTTGGAGTTTCCAGTGAGTGTAAAAACGGGTGCACTGGGGAGACAAAACAAACATACAATCATCCCAGCACAATCCCAGACTGTTAAGCTTATGCCTGGAGGCACAGCCGGAGCCCTAATGGTCAGCCTAGGGGACCAGTGTGTATCCATCCCACACCATTTAGTCTTCAATCCCATCAGCAGCTGCTGGCTACATTACAGCTCGTTAGAGGGACCAGCAGTATTTATAGTTGCTTGGCATTCATATTTTCACTGTCACTCCTCTGTCTGTTTGTCTCTCTAGGGTATTTTGATGCCCATTCCCTGGCTATGGACTTCATGAGCGTGGGCTTCAGGGAGTGTCTGACGGAGGTAGCCAGGTACCTGAGCTCTGTGGAGGGATTAGACAGCATTGACCCCCTGCGCGTGCGCCTGGTCTCCCACCTCAGCACCTGCGCGTCTCAGAGGGAGGCAGCTGCCATGACCTCATCCATGGCACACCACCAGCAGGTGCTCCCCCCTCACCACTGGGCCGCAGCCTTCCACCCCCTCCCCACCGCCTTCCTCCAACAGAGTGGACTGCCCTCCTCAGACAGCGCCACCAGCAGACTGTCTGTGGAGGTGCCCCAGCGCGGCTCGGCCCTACTAACAGCCACCTTCGCCCACACTGACTCTTCTCACAGGGCGCCCTCTAATGGCAGCGTGGCACCCTGCGTCCCCCCACTCTCCACCTCCCTCCTGTCGCTCTCGGCAACCGTTCACGCGGCGGCCGCTGCTGCCGCGGCCCAGACTTTCCCCCTGTCCTTTCCCGGAGGATTCCCCATCTTCACACCTCACAGTGTGAGCAGCACAGCGTCTATGGTAGCTTCAGCTGTGTGCCCCTCCATTTCCACCACATCCACTTCACAGCAGAGCAGAGACCGAGAGGGCAGCAGCAAACCATACAGACCTTGGGGAACAGAAGTGGGAGCCTTTTAAGTGTTTGACTTTGGAGGCCATCCACACCATACAGATAAAGGACCAATATTGTTTTATTAACTATGGCTTTTTTGTGTCCATGGACTTTTATTCCACCAGCTTATTTCATTTCTGGCTGTGTGCAAATTCAGAGCACATGCATGCAAGCTCTCTCATGGGAGGGGGAGAGAGAGAGAGAGAGACAGAGAGAGAGAGAGAGAGAGAGAGAGAGAGAGAGAGAGAGAGAGAGAGAGAGAGAGAGAGAGAGAGAGAGAGAGAGAGACAGAGAGAGAGAGAGAGAGAGAGAGAGAGAGAGAGAGAGAGAGAGAGAGAGAGAGAGAGAGAATAATTAGATCCACTTAAAATGTACTAATGTTTTATTTTTTATTAAAGAACAGCACTCAAATTAGACATCTCTAGACTCCATTTCTCCCTCTTCAGTGTCAATTTGTTTTCATAATTTTCTTTCACTGTCACTATTGCTTTAGAGCACGTGTTTCCCCAACATTGGCTGTTTAATTCACGTTGTTATGGGCAATATTTTCAGAATTTGAGAAATGGAAACGAAATCCAGCAGAAGTTTTGTTTTGCTTCGATCTCCACTCTTGGTGGAAAATAGTGTGATTAACAATCACACAGCAGTGTCTTTAGTTTGGAGTTGCTCCAATCAATCAGATGAAGGACATTGGAGGAAGAACCACAGGTTTTGGATATAATAAGTCAACACATGAATCAATGTAGTGTGTATCTACTCAAATCCATGAACTAACAAGTTTGTAAATATGTGTGAATATTAGATGAACTAGAAGCTATATTGAAGATGGAGGAAGACATGTTTGGTATGATGCACTTCAATTTGCTGCTGGAAACACGACAGGAGCTTTTTTGTTTAGAATGTACAAAAACAACACATCACATCCCAGTTCCAACTGGAGTTGAATGATACTAGTATAACTTGTATTTTTATATAACCGTTTCTTTGCAAACAGCCCTCTATGGATGTCACTGATTAAACATTTTGTTAAATATTTGGCCACTCACGAGTATATTCTTCTTTGTTTCACCACAGATCAATGGAACCAGTGTGTGTGCCACTGCCAATACTATAGTACCATATTAAAAGCTTCTTTTTTTTTTTTACAAGTCACAAATTGAAGACCACAAAGTATATGTTCAGTCTTTTGGTGAGGGAAAATATTCATCTTTCCTGTTATTTGTTTTTGAGACAAAACAAAACTCCCTAAGAGAGACACACATAAGTATAATTGCATAACTGGCACCGTCTGGCACTGTCTGGTAGCCTATACACAGAGTTGTAAATCAGTCACCAAAATGTCTCTAGCCTTTCCCATCAAAAACTCACCCTATTCTGTAATTATATCTACTACAGGGACATATAGACCTTGACGTTTTAAAATATATCCTTATGTGTCTGTTGTGTCACTTTTAGACTGCACCTCTAGTTGATTGCATGGGTTAGCTTATGGCAATGCTTAATGGTATTCAAAGGGGGGAAAAGAGAATCTGTAAAGAGTCTGGTTCCATTTCTCCCTTGGAGAAAGAACTTGTCAACGCGAATACAGGGTATCAACAGCCCTGACAAACCGCTGGTTTGGAACAGAAGTATAAAGGCAAAACAACTTTGGTCACTCCTCCCAAGATGGATCTTTATGCTGGCCTAATCCACTCTCTTTATCCTGGGTCTGTTAGAAAGATTTACATTAGTAAATCACTGTCACACCATTCAATTCCTTAAAAGAAAAAGTATCAGCATTTTCAAGTGAATGGGGATTACGACAAACAGCGCCTGCTGCCTACCGACAATCATGGGAACAGCGCTCGGTCATAAATCCGTGGGTTATATGCTTTGCTCCGGACTGGTTCTCACGCCGGGGCGAGCGCTTTGAAGTCCTGTCATAAATCAAAGGCGCACATGAACCACAGAAACGTCAAATGGCGGATGCTGTGGGCTAGCCTGGGCTGGTCTGCACACCTTTTAGTAGGCTTCATCATCGTCGTTTAGAATGTATTACATCTAATGTTTATCGATTCAATATGATTATGGTTCTTTTGTGAAATTGTTTTAATCAGTTTAATGTGTCCGACGCTACGCATCATCTCTCGGTTATCAATGTGCCCTTTTTTTTGCCGCGTAGCCTAATAACAATATTTTTTACCAGTTTATGCGCCAAAAATAAAAATCACATCAATAACTCAACGGATTTCATGTTCTTACATAGATGTAAGACTGATTAAATATCTTCAAATGAAGCCGAGGTAAGGAGGCCTAAATACCTAACTTTGTACTTCAAACCTGAATTGCCGAACACTCAACAAAATGATCTAAGTCATACAAATGTTATTATCATTTTAAACATTTGTGATCAAGTTGCAACAAGTGACTTTTCTTGAATTATTAAAATAGTCATTGTGATTATTTTCAGTGAGTTTTATCACACCATATAAAGTTACCAAGCAAAAAACAAGAAACCTAACCATTTGAAATGGTACACTACAGGTGACAAATAAGATTATTTAAATTACATAATAAAGTAGAAGATGGTTGATACGTTCAAGTGAGTGATTACAGACACCCACGACAATGTCGCCACCTTGTGATGAAGTTAATTCAACCATTGGATATCCATTATCCAATCCATAGACATGAATTTGGACCATAGAGAACCAAGATAATAAAAACATATATATGACTAGGTTTCTATACAATTATTAAAGTTGTAGCCTCAGTATGTGTTCATAATCATAATCATAATCATAATGGGGGGTATCGATTATGCTGAACCGTGAGGCACCAGGCAAAGACCCGTTATGTCATAGGGCGAAACACGATAGGGAGGAGCTCCCACTCAAATCGAACAGTAATCAATACCGCTTGTTCATTTTGTCAGCAATACAGCATGGTGCATCGTCAGCATGGTGCATCGTCCATAAACATAGGCTACATCTCTTTCCCATAAAATACATGTTTGAATTGTCTAACTCATTTTCATTGGGAAGGCAGATGAAGCTAAATAGCAATCCATTTTGCATGCGATTTTACAGAATCCTACTCATTACTCCACATGCTCTTACGTCACTTTTTTTTGCCGACTTCGCCAAGTGCTTTGAACGGGGCACCTGGCTCACGCTTGGGAGTCAGACCGGTTCCAAAATAAATACAATAAACTTTTACCCGGGCAAACACTCTTACAGGGCACCCGGGTGAGGTTAATCGAAGCCCCTTAAAAATCACAAAGGGCTGATTTGGGATCAGTAAATCAGTGCTCAAAGCCATTCGACCAATGAGGAGCTTGGGGGGAGCACTCACCAATCAGAAGGCTTGTGATTTTTGTTCTTCCGTGGTGATCTCGCAAACGAGGAAGTGTGGAGACCATACACTAGAGATTCATGTTTATTAACAATATATGTTTACGTTCCTGATTAATAAAGCTTTGTTACGTTGTAGCCTATTTTATTTTCATAAAACTATGCGCGCAACACAACTATTTTGGGCAGGTTAAACATTACAACCAAGTGTTGCTCTGTTTGACGAGGCAGTGACATAGTACAACTCACCAAACAACTTGAGAGGTTATGAAGACATTCAAGTTCCCAGCTCGACACGGCTATGCAGTGGAGATATCACCGTTTATTCCAACACGGTTGGCGTGTGCGACATCCCAGTATTATGGAATTGCAGGTGAATAAACGGTGTAGACTATTTCATAAATTAATCTCGTCACGACAAAATCGAAGAGCAGGGCTCAGGTAAATGTCACATTGTGATTAACGGGTTGAGAGTTTCGAGACTGCAAGTGTGTATTTATTGTTGGTTACTGTCGGCGATTACAATATGACAGCCATTGTTTTTAGCTAGGTTCCATAGTGTTATCATGAAACCAAGAACTTGTTGCACTTTTAATGCAATGCTTACTTGCATTTATTCTAATGAAGTGTGTGTGTGCCTGTGTTCTCAAGGATGTGGGACACTGCTTGTGCTGGAGCAGACCGAGACCGGGATCACTCTTGTGAAAAGGTAATCAACTTTCCAACATTGAAATTTCTCATACTGACACAGTTTGACAACAATGCATCACACATTCAACAGTCACTCAAACAACTACGCTGATGCATCCTCTCCCTGTATTGCTACCTCTGTCTCATGCAGTTTTGACTGGAACGATGGTCTGTTTGACGTGACGTGGAGTGAGAGTAATGAGCATATCCTGTTGACCGGAGGAGGAGACGGGTCTCTGCAGGTCTGGGACACAGCCAACCCCCAGCCCGGGCCACTGCAGGTGCTCAAAGAGCACACACAAGAGGTGGGCTTGTTACCTTCCATGAGCTTATCATCATATTACCAATGTAACTATTATAAGCATACAATTGTAGGGTTCCATCTTACAATACGTCATTGTAATACTGTTGTAAGTACAGTATAATTACTAAAGGACAATGTTATCACTGTAGCCTACTGGTCCATGCATTATCATATGTGACACATTTGCTGCTAGTCTAGTTTTAGTTGATGGACTTCCTGTTCTCCCAGGTCTATTCTGTGGACTGGAGTCAGACCCGGGAGGAGAACCTGGTGGTGTCAGGCTCATGGGACCGCACAGCCAAAGTGGTGTGTTTCAAAATGGCGGTGGTAGTATTGGCATCACACACACACTGATCGTCAAACTGGATTGGATGAAAAATCGCATGGCTTTGTTTTATGAGTGGAGTTGTTGTTCCAACAGTGGGATCTCAGCCGTGGCGGCCAGTCGCTCTGCACCCTTCAGGGTCATGAAGGGGTCATCTACAGCACACTGTGGTCTCCTCACATCCCAGGGTGCTTTGCTTCAGCATCAGGTGAGTACAGTTACACTTCCCTTGGTCACTAATGCTTCGGATATTTCATTAGTTAAATAGAATTTAAATTCTTTAGGTCGATCAAGGTTTGTGACTTTTTCATTAACCTCGACTAACCTGCACATTGACTCGGTACCGATACCCCAAGTATATAGCCTCGTTATTTTGTTACTTTTTTATTATATTTTTATTATAGTTTATTTAGTAAATATTTTCTTAACACTATTTATTGAACTTCATTGTTGGTTAAAGGCTTGTAATAAGCATTTCACGGTAAGGTCTGCCTGTTGTATTCAGCGCATGTGACAAATAAAAATGGATATGATTTGTAATCAGTTTTTTTTTCAATCCAGAAATTGATTGCAATGCCCCACCATAACCACATGGTGTCACTAAAGCTCTAGTTCTGATTCACTGGTCTGGCGCGCTGCCTCTGAAGCAGTGTACAATTGCTGTTAATCAGTACAGCTGTAGCCTTTCATAGTAAGTATTTTCTTATTGTTCAGTTCTGAATTATAGAGTAGAATATTGTAATTTATGCTTCTAAAAGGTTAAGGCCTACATTCATTATTATTGCCGTTTATGTTTTGCTAGAGGGCCAATGAAGCACTGTCCACAGTTTCTGTGCTCCTGAAACATTCAAAGAAAATAGGTTTTGTATGTTACAACTTAACAAATTGACTTTAACAAAAGATCAATGGACTTAACCTGCATTTAGCATGAGCTCTTATCTCCATCAATTATCTGGATCATGCGACCTACAGTGCTCTTGTGCTGCTGGTGAACATGACATTGTTTCTATTAGAAAACAGATACATGTTGCCACACTGTGATCTCATCTAAACATGAGCCGTTTAGCCTACAGCGTCCTCCCTCTCACAGTCAGTTCCCAGTCGCAGCACTCTAGGGCTGGGTGCTAACATGGTTTGTCACCGCCGATAAGTCTTGAGCCCTGATGGGTATCAGAGCCTCTCTGTGGAGACCATATCAGAATTAACCAGGCTCTGTTTGCTTTGCCATAACTTTCTTTTATAAGGGGCTGTCTTGTCATAGCCTACAGTTGGGTTCCAGTGTTCAGCCAGGGAAAAGTTCAGTAGTCGCAAAAGAAGATGTGAATCCATTGTACTATCCCAGCACGCAAAAAAATGTCATGGGACGTCATAAGTGTTCAAGTATTGCCCAAAATATGCTCACTGGGTTGAGTGGGTTCATGTATCAATGTTAACATTTTTCTGTGTGCGAAACTGAAATTGAACACACAAAACATTAAACACCAGGGTGTCTATCGGTTTATGAATCTACTCTACTCTTTATGAATCTACTCTCTTTTTACAGATGTATCAGAAAAATGTAGTTTTATAAGGGAATGCTGTACGCCTATTACTAGTCAAATACGTTTCAAAGATCATGAATAACAATGATTTGATAGAGGGTATATTTACCTTTGTAAGAGTTGGGGGAATTATACTGAACAAAAAAATAAATGTAACATGTTGGTCCCATGTTTCATGAGTTGAAGTAAAAGATCCCAGGAATGTTCCATACACACAAAAAGCTTTTCATACGCACATCCCTTTTAGTGAGCATTTCATTTAACCTGTCAGGTATGGCATATCAAGAAGCTGATTAAACAGCATGATCATTACACAGGTGCACCTTGTGCTGGGGACAGAAGGCCACTCTAAAATGTGCACTTTTGTCGCACAACACAATGCAACAGATGTCTCGTGTTTTGAGGGGGTATGCAATTGGCATGCTGACTGCAGGAATGTCCACCAGAGCTGTTGCCAGACAATTGAATGTTAGTTTCTCTACCGTAAGTCACCTCCAACATAATTTTAGTGGATTTGGCAGTACGTTCCAACCGGCCTCACAACTGCAGACCATGTGTAACCATGCTAGCCCAGGACCTCCACATCCGTCTTCTTCACCTGCGGGATTGTCTGAGACCAACCACCTGGACAGCTGATGAAACTCTGGGTTTGCACAACCAAAGAATTTATGCACAACCTGTCAGAAACTGTCTCAGGGAAGCTCTTCTGCGTGCTCGTTGTCCTCACCAAAGATCTTGACCTTTCTGCAGTTCAGCATCATAACCGACTTCAGTGGGCAAATGCACACCTTCGATGGCCACTGGCACGCTGGAGAAGTGTGCTCTTCACAGATGAATCTCGGTTTCAACTGTACCAGGCAGATGGCAGACAATGTGTATGGTGTCATGTGGGCGAGGGGTTTGCTGATGTCACGTTGTGAACAGAGTGCCCCATAGTGTTGGTGGGGTTATGGTATGGGCAGGCGTAAGCTACGGACAATGAACACAATTGCATTTTATCGATGACAATTTGAATGCACAGAGATACCATGATGAGATCCTGAAGCCAATTGTTGTGCCATTTATCCGCCGCATCACCTCATGTTTCACTATGATAAGGCACAGCCCCATGTCATAGCAATTTGTACACAATTCCTGGAAGCTGAAAATATCCCAGTTCTTCCATGTCCTGCATACTCACCAGACATGGCACCCACTGAGCATGTTTGGGATGCTCTGGATCAACGTGTACGACAGCATGTTCCAGTTCCTGCCGATATCCAGCAACTTGGCACAGCCATTGACGAGGAATGGGACAACATTTCACAGGCCACAATCAACTGTATGCGAAGCACATGTGTCGTGCTGCATAAGGCAAGTAGTGGTCATACCAGATACTGACTGGTTTTCTGATCACACCCCTACCTTTTTTTTTAAGGTATATGTGACCAACAGATACATATCCGTATTCCCAGTCATGTGAAATCCATAGATTAGGGCCTAATGAATTCATATCAATTGGTTGATTTCCTTCTACGAATTGCAACTCAGTAAACATGTTGAAATTGTTGCATGTTGCGTTTCTATTTTTGTTCAGTGTATGTGAAGATTGACTGAAATCACATAATCATATCTGTTCTGGTGATCGCCGCTGGTTTGATATCAAAATATGATACATCTGGTCAAATGTACCAGATTTTTACCCCATGATGATGTTGCGTATTTGTTCCTTAATATACACTGCACATGATCCCCCAATGATCTGCCATGAAGGGGGCACAGTAGAACAATATAATAATTGTGAAGACAATGGTTTTAGTGTGTGAGACATTTTTTACCTAGCTTCAGGGGCTAGCCCCCTCACCCCACTACACACACACACACACAGACCCTGGTAGGTTATCTTATCCTTCGCTCTCTACATCTCGCTCAGTAAGGCAGCCTACCCCGAGAGCCATTAGCTATGATAACACAGCGAAGTGTTGATGGAAGGTCCCCGTTTTCCTTTTAAAACCTTGACACTGAAGTTGTTACCAAGCAGGTAATGAGAAGTGGGTGAAAATCAATAGGAGGGCCGTGACGCATGCACACAGATCCCACAGCACAGCTGTATTGGTCCATGGGAGCGAGAGGAGATGGGAGAGAGAGGTTTGCAGGATGCTGCCTCAGCAGGGGTACATAGTAATAGATACGACGTGAGGGAGATCTGGTGGTAACCCCACACCCGCAGAAGCCAGAACCTGCAGTTAGACACTTGATCCAGAACTGCGTATTGTCAAAGCTGCCTTACAGCTTTCCAAAAGCACAGTATTTAAATCCACACTCAGTTACGCAAACTCTGGATTGGCTAGGTTTTTTAGGGATATATCAGTGCCATATAAATGGATGATTGCGTTTTCTATATTATATGAGCTGTGTTCCTTAAAAGCAGCCACACGTGGGTAAATGATGTGCTGTTCACGAACAATTTGTTATTTTTGAATGACTCTTTTTACTCACTCGATAGTCATGACTAGTTTTTCTGAGTGACTCGTTATTTTTTGGGTTGTTTGTTTCACCTGCTGGCTGTAATTAATTATACAGCAGGATTAATACAGTACACGCTCTTCCGGTGACCAACAACTGTCTGTCATGTGCTCACAGGCAAAATAGATCAGGCTGGAGGCAGCATATCAAGAAAACAAATACGTGTTTATAACTGATAATTGATCGAATGGTGCAAGATTGAATGCAATTCCTTGATTATTGAATGTTATTATAAATACAGCTTTGTAGAACCAAAACGTACACAGCCTCTGCTCAACATCCCCGGGGGGGGGGGGGGCACACAATGCTTGCACTTGCTGATTAGTGCTTATCTGGAACTCCCATATTCTCTCTCTCGCTCCTCCAAGATGGGCCACGGCGACAAGCCCTGCCTGCTTGCAGCATCTTGGCAGGGATGAAGGAGAGCTTTACAGGCAAGTGGCTTTGTGAGGCTGCAATCTCCACCATGGATCCATTTCACTGTAATTAAAAATGTGAGTCGAGCCCTGAGCGAACCAAAAAAGCAAAGTTGCTATCAAACACCAGCATCTAGGTCATCCCAACCACTGAATATTCACCTAACTAATCGCTCAGAAACTCTTTAACAATTTTCATTCATCTCCTCCCTTTCGCCGTGATTCACTTTCGTAATTGGCAACGTTTTTTTTTCCCGCTGCGTTCTGAAAAGCCATCAAGGAATTCATTTCTGCAGTGGTTTCAGTCAATAGGAGTGACAGTGGGAGTTAGTCTGTGAGTTGCTGCCTCTCTTCATTAATGGGAACGTAAAGTGGACAGATTCATTTAGAATTCAAGGCACACTTGGCTACTTCAGCATGGCTACCACAGTATTCCACAGCGATTTGCCATCCCATCTGGTTTGCGCTTAGTGGGGCTGTCATTTGTTTTTCAAGAAGACAATGACCCAACACACCTCCAGGCTGTGTAAGGGCTATTTGACCAATAAGGAGAGTGATGGAGTGCTGTGTCAGATAATCTGGCCTCCACAATCCCTCAACCCAATTGAGATGGTTTGGGATGAGTTGGACCACAGCGTGAACGAAAAGCAGCCAACAAGTGCTCAGCATATGTGGGAACACATTCAAGACTGTTGGAAAAGCATTCCAGGTGAAGCTGGTTGAGAGAATGCCAAGAGTATGCAAAGCTGTCATCAAGGCAAAGGGTGGCTACTTTGAAGCCACCCTTTTAACACGTTTTTGGTTACTACATGATTCCATATGTGTTATTTCATAGTTTTGATGTCTTCACTATTATTCTACAATGTAGAAAAATATTATTCCTTGAATGAGTAGGTGTGTCCAAACGTTTGACTGTGTGTGTGTGTATACAGTGCATTCAGAAAGCATTCAGCCCCCCGTCCCTTTTCCACATTTTGTTCCATTACAGCCTTATTCTAAAATGTATTAAATCATTTGCTTACTTATCTTATCTTATCTTATTTACATATCTTATCTTATTTACATAAGTATTCAGACCCTTTGCTATGATTGGAGTCCACCTGTGGTAAATTCAATTGATTGGACATGATTTGGGGAGGCACACACCTGTCTATTTAAGGTCTCACAGTTGACAGTGCATGTCAAAGCGAAAATTAAGCCAGAGACCTGAATATAGCTGTGCAGCGACACTCCCCATCCAACCTGAAAGAGCTTGAGAGGATCTGCAGAGAAAAATGGGAGAAACTCCCCACATCCATGTGTGCCAAGCTTGTAGCGTCATACCCAAGAAGACTCGAGGCTGTAATCTCTACTAAAAGGTGCTTCAACAAAGTACTGAGTAAAGGGTCTGAATACTTATGTAAATGTGATATTTCAGTTCTTTATATTAAATACATTTGTAACAAAATGTGTAAAAAGTTGAGGGGTCTGAACATTTTCCAAATGCACTGTATATAAGATCCCACAGTTGAAAGTGCATATCAGAGCAAAAACCAAGCCATGAGGTCGAAGGAATTGTCCGTAGAGCTCCGAGACAGGATTGTGTCGAGGCACAGGTCTGGGGAAGGGTACCAAAAAATGTGTGCAGCATTGAAGGTCCCAAAAAATACAGTGGTCTCCATGGATTTCACATGACTGGGCAGGGGCGCAGCCATGGTTGGGCCTGGGAGGGCATAGCCCGCCCACCCACTTCAGAGCCAGGGCCACCCACTCAGGAGCCAGGCCCAGCCTATCAGAATGGCTTATGGTAGTGTAATTAACATTAAATTCTCTGGCAACAGCTCTGGTGGACATTCCTGCAGTCAGCATGCAAGTTGCATGCTCCCTCAACTTGAGACATCTGAGGCATTGTGTTGGTTGACAAACTGCACATTTTAGAGTGGCATTTTATTGTCCCCAACACAAGGTGCACCTATGTAATGATCATGCTGTTTGAGCAGTTCTTGATATGCCACACCTGTCAGGTGGATGGATTATCTTGGCAAAGGAGAAATGCTCACTAACAAGGGTGTAAAAACAATGTGTGCAAAATT
The DNA here is from genome assembly GCF_057628025.1 of Oncorhynchus mykiss. Taxonomy (NCBI): domain Eukaryota; kingdom Metazoa; phylum Chordata; class Actinopteri; order Salmoniformes; family Salmonidae; genus Oncorhynchus; species Oncorhynchus mykiss. The sequence goes on along the minus strand of NC_143025.1, from coordinate 65,354,656 downwards.
TGAGATAAATAAGCTTTTTGTGCATATGGAAAATTTCTGGGATCTTTTATTTCAGCTCATGAAACATGGGACCAACACTTTACATGTTGCGTTCATATTTTTGTTCAGTTTAGTATATCTGTAGAATACGTAGGATGGAATGGTATATGTACAGCAATCGTTAAATAGGATAGGCCTTGACTAGAATACAGTATATACATATGAAGTGGGTTTGTAACCATTAAAGTGACCAGTGTTCCATGACATTGAGAGCGACAGAATGTGGTATAGCATAATGCTGTGATGCAATGCAGACTAGGACAGAGAGTAAAGCTCAGTATGCACGTATTTCACCTAGATTTGGATGACTTTTTCCGAATTTAGATGGACTTCACATAATTAGATGGACTTCACAGAAGAGATGCCAAAGAAGTTAAGGCAATGCCTTGTGACGGGCTCTGAACCGCTTTACAATGCAATGAGTTGCTCTTCCAAGTGGATGACCACAGATCAATGAGGTTAATTAGTGGAAGTGTTTTGCTGCAAACAGACCAACTCTTTATTCCAGAATGACTGGACATATTTCAAACCACATTTACCCGACCTTATGTTGACTTGCAAGCTTGAGCTGGGCGATATGGACAAAAATCCATATAGCGATAAATCGCCTGAATTGATGACATAACTATAAATAGAATAATATATTTATAACATTAATATGCTCCACAGTTTTTTTTATTTTATTATCCTTTAAACTACTACTACTAGTTTGATGGTTGTAGCCATCAAGTTATCCAGGCTGCATCACATCCAGCCGTGATTGGGAGTCCCATAGGGCGGCGCACAATTTGCCCAGCGTCGTCTGGGTTTGGCCGGGGTAGGCCGTCATTGTAAATAAGAATTTGTTCTTAACTGACTCGCCTAGTTTAAATAAAGGTTCAATTTAAAAAAATCTATTGTCACATTAACAATCACCCATATTAGCAAACGTATTTCATTTCAAACGTCACATTTCTCTAGTACGGGCTACTTATCGTACTGAACAATGTCAGCAAAATGTCTGCGATAAGTGATCGGTATGGTTGGTGTCGATAATTGAGGGTTTATTGTCCCAGCTTTACTGCAAGATATGTGTTCCATGGAAATGGCATGGGGCTGTAAAAGTGTTTTGCTTGAATAGACCACCTATTCATTATAGAATGTCTAGAGGGTTTCTTTCAAACCACATTAATCCAATGCTGATACAGTATGTAAACATATTTCCAATGGAAATGGCAAAGTTGAAAAATAAGTCTTAATTTCAAATATCACAAATGATATTTGTATGTACAGGTATAAAGTATTTAATCATAATATTTAAGCCTCTATATTCATATTTAAGCTGTAGATTTAGGACTAGATGGGAAATGCAAAAAACATTGAAATGTAAACCTTGATTTTGCTGTATTGTAGTATGCTGTAGTGTAGCATTATGCTGTAGTGTAGAATTGTATAGGGTGAAATGGTGTGAAGTTGGCATTAGGCTCTGGAGCTGACGCAGCAGGTTTCCATTGATACTTGTAATAGACACTGAACACCCGGCCGAGGTCATTCACTGCAGACTGCAGAGGGAGTGGCCTAAAAACCCATTGTTACAATCTCACCAGGGAGCCTCTTCCAACTTGGGTCTGAGTGTGTGTGTTAAAGAAAGAGGAGAGGGAGGATGGATGGAGGGAGGGAGGGTGGATAGTGAGAGCATCTTGTCCAGACCATCTTAAAATGCTTCCATCTGGCTGTCGTTGTGCCGATGAGTGTCGCAGTCCCTTGGCAGGCAGGGCCACATTCCCATGTCCCTGGTCCTGTATCTGATCCAGGATGAGCCAGGGGGAATGGGGGCTGCTGCCTGCCTTACTTCCTCTGTGGAGGGAGAGCTGGCCCTTGAAATGAGCGTCATGGTCCAAAACCCTGTGGTAGATTGTACGAGGGAGGCTGAGTGTGGGTACAGTTGACTGTGGAAGTGTGAGTCATGAATAGAACAGCATGGCTGCCTGTGTCTGTGACCCTTTCAACCCTCAATCTAGTCTTGTCTTTTGTCACCAGGGGACGGGACGCTGAGAGTGTGGGATGTGAAGACAGGGAGTTGCAGGCTGGCCATCCCAGCCCACAAGGCAGAGATCCTCAGCTGTGACTGGTGCAAATACGATCAGGTACCGAGGTATTTTACTACAGTACAGCCCCCCCACTGTTAAAACCTCAACCCAAAACATTTAATTTGACGCTTGGAAGCAGGAGTTTATGAAGTGGACCTAAAGACATTTAGGTTTAAAATGCCAACGCTTCAACCATGAATAAAACCCATCCTGGAATTGAGAACAGAGATACTGTACAATCACCTCTGCCATATACTAGCCTCACTGCCGTTGTTATTAATGATGTTGCAAATGTATATGTGAGAAGACCTCTCTATAGGTTGTAGAAGGTCTTCAGCATTTCTTGCCATAAAGATTAATATGAATTTCCCCTAATTATAATTACAGTTAATAACATGCCTGTGTTAGTACAGTATGTACGTTTGGGATACTTGTTTAACCCACTCTGTCTGGGCTGTCCTCAGAATGTGATAGTAACCGGAGCAGTGGACTGTAGCCTGTGTGTGTGGGACTTACGGAATGTCCGGCAGCCTCTGTCACGCCTACGGGGCCATTCCTACGCCATACGAAGAGTAAAGGTAATGAAGCATTCCTTCTCACCCATACAACATACTAGGGCTGGGCGGTAAACCGTATTTTACTATATACCGTTGTTGATGCACGGACCGGTTTGGATTTTTACTTGACCTTACATAACGGTATTTCAATATTTGGTTTGTTAGTTTCAAGTTGTAATGTCACATGCACAAGTACAGTGAAATGCCTTTCTTTCAAACTCAATGCCCAACAATTGGATAATCAATAACAATGTATTACTTGAAAAGAAAAAATAAGAATAGGAAATATGAAATACACAAAGTTAGTAAGTAAGCAAGCATACTATATACAGGAAATGTTGAAAAGGTCAGAACCAATACCATATTTACATGTGCAGGGATACTGGAGTGATGGAGGTAGATATGTATAGGGGTAAGGTGACCTGGCAACAAGATTTAATCCTAGTAAAAATGTCCTGTCCTAGGTCAGTTAGGATCACCACTTTATTTTAAGAATGTGAAATGTCAGAATAATAGTAGAGAGTGATTTATTTCAGCTTTTATTTATTTCATCACATTCCCAGTGGGTCAGAAGTTTACATACACTCAATTAGTATTTGGTAGCATTGCCTTTAAATGATTTAACTTTGGTCAAACGTTTCAGTTTGCCTTCCACAAGCTTCCCACAATAAGTTAGGTGAATTTTGGCTCATTCCTCCTGACAGAGCTGGTGTAACTGAGTCAGTTTTGTAGGCCTCCTTGCTCACACACTCTTTTTCAGTTATGCCCACACATCTTATAGGATTGAAGTCAGGGCTTTGGCCACTCCAATACCTTGACTTTGTTGTCCTTAAGCCATTTTGCCACAACTTTGGAAGTATGCTTGGGGTCATTGTCCATTTGGAAGACCAATTTGCAACCAAGCTTCAACTTCATGACTAATGTCTTGAGATGTTACTTCAATATATACACATAATTTTCCTACCTCATGATGCCATCTATTTTATGAAGTGCACCAGTCCCTCCTGCAGCAAAGCACCCCCACAACATGATGCTGCCACCCCCGTGCTTCACGGTTGGAATGGGGTTCTTCGGCTTGCAAGCCTCCCCCCTTTTCCTCTTAAGATAACGATGGTCATTATGGCCAAACAGTTCTATTTTTGTTTCATCAGACCAGAGGACATTTCTCAAAAAAGTATTCTCTTTGTCCCCATGTTTAATTGCAAAGTGTAGTCTGGCTTTTTAATGGTGGTTTTGGAGCGGTGCTTCTTCCTTGCTGAGCGGCCTTTCAGGTTATGTCGATATAGGACTCGTTTTACTGTGGATATATACTTTTGTACCCATTTCCTCCAGCATCTTCACACGGTCCTTTGCTGCTGTTCTGGGATTGATTTGCACTTTTCACACCAAAGAACATTAATCTCTAGGAGACAGAATGCGTCTCCTTCCTGAGTGGTATGACGGCTACGTGGTCCCATGGTGTTTATACTTGCGTACTATTGTTTGTACAGATGAACGTGGTACCTTCAGGTGTTTGGAAAATGCTCCCAAGGATGAATAAGACTTGTGGAGGTCTACAATTTTTTTCTGAGGTCTTGGCTGATTTCTTTTGATTTTCCCATGATGTCAAGCAAAGAGGCACTGATTTTGAAGGTAGGCCTTGGAATACATCCACAGGTACACCTCCAATTGACTCAAATGATGTCAATTAGCTTATCAGAAGCTTCTAAAGCCATGACATCATTTTCTGGAATTTTCAGAGCTGTTTAAATGCACAGTCAACTTAGTGTATGTAAACTTCTGACCCACTGGAATTGTGATACAGTGAATTGTAAGTGAAATAATCTGTCAGTAAACAATTGTTGGAAACATTTCTTGTGTCATGCACAAAGTAGATGTCTTAACCGACTTGCCAAAACTATAGTTTGCTAACAAGACATTTGTGGAGTGGTTGAAAAATGAGTTTTAATGACTCCAACCTAAGTGTATGTGCATATTATGTGTGAGTGAGTAAATGAGTGAGTGAGTGTGTCACGCCCTGGCCATAGAGGCTTTTATTCTCTATTTTGGTCAGGCCAGGGTGTGACTAGGGTGGGCATTCTATATTCAGTTTCTATGTTTTGTATTTCTTTGTTATTTGGCCCGGTGTGGTTCTCAATCAGAGGCAGCTGTCTATTGTTGTATCTGATTAAGAACCAAACTTAGGTAGCTTTTCCCCACAGGGTTTTTGTGGGTAGGTGATTTCTGTTTAGTGTTTTTCACCTTTCAGGACTGTTTCGGTTATTCCCTTTGTTATTTTTGTATTTAGTGTTCAGTGTCAACAAACATGAACTCGTACCATGCTGCGCTTTGGTCCTCACCTTCTGCCACCAACAGCCGTTACAGAGTGTGTGTGTTGGAGTGACTGTGTGGGTGTGTAGGGCCATGTGAGTGTGCATAGAGACAGTGCAAACATTGAAATCAGTTGTATTGCGTTGGGATAGAAGCTGTTCAAGAGTCTGTTGGTGTCAGACTTGAAGCACCGGTACCTCTTGCCGTGCGGCAGCAAAGAAAATAGTCTAAGGCTTTGACGATTGTCCTGGCCTCCTTTTCACACCTTCTGATATAGAGGTCCTGGGTGGCAGGGAGCTCGGCCCCAGTGATTCACTGGGTTGTCCGCACAACCCTCAGTAGCGCCATGCGATCGTAGGCGGTGCTATTGCCATACCAAGCAGTGATGCAGCCAGTCAATATGCTCTCAATGGCACAGCTGTAGAACCTTTTAAAGATTTGAGGGCCCATGCCAAACTTTTTCAACCTCCTGAGGGGGAAGAGGAACTGTCGCACCTTCTTCACAAATGTCTGTATGTTTGGACAAATTTGTACATAATTTTTTGCCCCATTTTCCTCCCCAATTTTGTGATATCCAATTGGTAGTTAGTCTTGTTCCATCGCTGCAACTCCCGTACGGACTTGGGAGAGGCGAAGGTCGAGAGCCGTGCATCCTCCGAAACACGTCCCTGCCAAGCCACACTGCTTGGAGGCTTAGACCTCTGCGCCACTCGGGAGGCCATTGTTTGGCCCATTTGAAGTCTTTAGTGATTTGGACACCGAGGAACTTGATGCTGTTAAATGTATGAATGTAATAACTGAGTGATGAAACTCATAAAAAATGATGGCAATAGTCTGTTCTTACCGCCAGTAAGAGACCGCTAACTGACTGCTAGCCGAATGTGCGCACAATGCACTTTTTTTGCCATGAATCTTGCTTGTGATGCAGTGCTGGTGCCAAAAGCACGGTAGAAATTGGCACAATGCTCCTGGTGATGAAGTAAGAAACTGCCATCGAATCCATTGAAAATACTTGGTCATAGATAGGTCGTTTGTTTAGCAACAAAACCGACGCGTGCACAACTATGGGGCAAAACACACAGGTTTGGCTTAGATTGTTGACGTGTAAACTTTATTTTGTTTCCAAATGTTTATTGAAAATAAATACATTTGCACAATTAGCACTTGTTGTCTCTCAAATACGTTGTTACAGTTGTTGATTAGCTAGCTAGCAAAGTTGAGCCATATAAGCATTGCCATGACATCAGTCAAAACACCTCAAAACAAGACATGGTATCAATAACAAGATAAAACTAGCTGAAACGAGCCACTTACGATTCCCCACATGGCTGTTTCTTGTCATTGTTGCTAGCTTACGATTCAGAATCGTAAACAAAGCATGGCTTCCGTCCCCATCAACGCATGCGCATCGTTTTCGTGACATTGTCAGACAACTCGTCTATAGAGGACCATAATTATTATGATAAAGGAAAAGTTATTTTTTTTTGCTAAATAGAGGCATAGAAAGAAGAAACATGTGGTACGATGTGGAAACAATAACACACGAGGGAAGTAAATGCAGAAATAGATAAATGCAAAACAAGTATTTGTGGTTGAAGTTTGATTGAACATTGTTTTACAATCAGAATAGAGAACCAGTTGAAACCACTTAGAATGTATGTATTGCCACCCCAGCGTCACTCACTACTTATGAAGTATATTTAGAACAGATAAAATACTGTCATACTGTGAAAAATATAACAATATTATATTTTGGCCATATCATCCAGCCCTACACCCTCCTCTCAGTTCCAAGAAAAGGCTTTTCCACTGTGTTAAATTATGTTAGCTAATTGCCAGCTGTTGGACGCAAGAAACAGCTCAGCAATACTCGACAGCACAGCTTACCTGCCTGCCTAGCAACCTGTTCTGGAAAGATGGTTCTGGTGTGATCAAAGCACTTAGCTGAATGGAGTTAACAAGCACAGTACAGTACGGTCTGATGGGATCCTTGGCAGCTTTGCAGTACACTGGCCCTGCTCACAGGTCCTGCTGTGGTGACAGCTATAGATTTTTTTTCTCTCCTCCAAGATCTTTTTAATGGATTTTGAGAGAGAGGTGGTGGGTTGGATGCTTGGATGGGTTGGTCGACGGGCCCTAGCTACCATGTCCAGTCTAACAACCACCAATTAGTCAGATTAAACAGAATTGACTTCACCCAGCCCCCCGACAGACGACCCAGCAGGTTTCTAGACCTCATTGGCCCCTCATCACATGATCCATGTGATTCTCACTCCTCTTAACAATGGGGAATCACCCTGCCACACACTTTAACATCACATAAGCAGCTAGAGCTAGCTACAACACCATCAGGAAGTCCAGTGTTTTCAGGACAGCTTTTTAGCATGCATGGGTAATCAATAGATGCAAGGTGTTCGTAGTGGACCTCATCTTGAGATTTCCAGTGTGTTTGTGAACCCTGCCATCAGGTATAGATTTTCTTAAGGCTGCAAGTCTATGTGATGTTACAAATACAGCATATCAGCAAGTCTGCGAGGACACTGAAAAGAGTGCTCAAAGTAAATGGAAAAGTGCTTGGCAAATCCCTTGTGCTTTTCCATATTGGAAAGGTAATAAATATACTGTCGATACGAGCAGAGATTTGATTGCTTTCATTTAACAACATCAAACTTGAAAGATGTGTAAAGGTAAAAGTGTTTTGTCATGGTTGTGTGTGTGCCAGCCAATTTCCCCCTCACCAGGGTGACCACCTGTCCCGGATTGTGTGGGACAGTTCCGCATTTTGGCCCTTTGACCCGCAACCAAACAATCATGTGTTGCATTTTATCAACAAATTAAAACACTAATTTACAAAGGTCGATTTGACCCTTGTTTCAGTCAGACTCCCCATTAATTTGATGAGAATTTACTTTCCAACCTGTTTCTTTTGCAGTCTTGTTGCGCTAATGACAAGATATACACTCAGTGGCCAGTTTATTAGGTATACCTATCTAGTACCGGGTCAGACCCCCCCTTTGCCTCTAGAACAGCCTGAATTCTTTGGGGCATGAAAACATTGCTCAATTTGTATCAAGGGACCTAACGTGTGCCAGGAAAACATTCCCCACACCATTACACCACCACCACCAGCCTGTACCATTGACACCAGGCTGGATGGGTCCATGGATTCATGCAGCTTACGCCAAATCCCGACTGCCATCAACATGACGCAACAAGAACTGGGATTCGTCGGACCAGGCGGTGTCAGGGGAAGGCCCTAAAAGACTCCAGTCACCCTAGTCATAGACTGTTCCCTCTGCTACCGCACTGCAAGCGGAACCAGAGTGCCAAGTCTACGTCCAAAAGACTTCTTAACAGCTTCTACCTCCAAGCCATAAGACTCCTGAACAGCTAATGAAATGGCTACCCAGACTATTTGCATTACCCTCCTCTTTTACGCTGCTGCTACTCTCTGTTTATTATCTATGGATAGTCACTTTAACTCTACCTAGATGTACATATTACCTCAATTACCTCAACTAACCGGTGCCCCCGCACATTGACTCTTTACCGGTACCACCTGTATATAGCCTCGCTACTGTTATTTTACTGCTGCTGTTTAGTTATTTGTTACTTAAATTTTTTATTTATCTATTTTTTGCTTAACACTTATTTTTCTTAACTGCATTGTTGGTTAAGGGCTTGTAAAGTAAGCATTTAACTGTTAGGTCTACACCTATTGTATTCGGTGCATGTAACACATTTATTTTTCCACTCCTCAATTGTCCAGTGTTGGTGATTGCCTGCCCACTGGAGCCACTTCTTTTTGTTTTTAGCTGATAGGAGTGGAACCCCGTGTGGTCGTCTGCTGCAAAGGAACGACGCGTTGTGCTTTCCGAGATGCGGTTCTGCATTCAACTGTTGTACTGCGCTGTTATTTTCCTGTTTGTGACCTGCCTGTTAGCTTGCACAACTCTTGCCATTCTCCTTTGACCTCTCTCATCAACAAGCTGTTTTCGCCCACAGGACTGCCACTGACTGGATGTTTTTTGTTTGTTTCACCATTCTCGGTAAACCCTAGACAGTCGTGCGTGAATAGCCCAGGAGGCCGGACGTTTCTGAGATACTGGAAACAGCGCGCCTGGCACCGACAATCATTCCACGCTCAGGTCACTCGTTGGGCCATTTCTAATGTTCAATGGAACAGTAACTGAATGCCGCAATGCCCGTCTGCCTGCTTTGCGTAGCAAGCCACAGCCACGTTACTCACTGTCTGTAGGAACAAACCATTTTCATGAACGGGGTGATGTACCTAATAAACTGTATCATAAGGATGTGGTACTGGTGACGTAAAATACTTCTCCAATCGTTGTTGAGATTTGATATTCTGCACAGAGCAAGTTGAGACGTAGGCCAATGTCATATCGTCAGCCAATCACATTTGTCAGATCCTTTCGGGCTAAATTTCAGCAGAACTTGGAGAGGACAGTTAACTATTTACAAAAAGCATGCTCGTAACGAAGAGCTACAAAGGTAAGTAAATAGCTGTTTTAGACTGAAATATATAAGGTAGTTCAGCAAAACTTGTGAGGCTCTCCCTGCTCATTAGTTGCTCATTCAACAATTAATGTCATTTTTAAACGTCTCCTTTCCTAACTGTTGTACATTCCCAGAGACCAACCAGAAATGTTTCCTTTGCCAAATATTCCCATATTTTCATAAAATCTTTCGTTTCTACATAACCAAATTTTGTGCAAGGCAGTAGAGTAGGCTAATTGTCATTCGATCAGCTTGCTCAGTGCAGCGGGAGAGGGATTTTTGTTTGTGTGTTTTTATTCATGTAGGCTACACTGTCCGGCGAATGTACTGCAAAATCATTCCGTTGTCCCGCATTTGGGTATTTTAAATGTGGTCACGCTATCCCTCAGCTGTTAATAAAGTTTAACAGTTTAAAGTTTATATCGTATTCTTGTGGCTTTTCCCACAGTTCTCTCCATTCAACCAGACCATGTTGGCCTCCTGTTCCTATGACTTCACAGTCAGGTAAGACATTCTAATCATGACTCGGTCATTCTTGTTCAGCTTGTAATGCAAACTGAGCAATAATATCCCACTGTGCATGAACAATGTTTAAAGACAAACGCCACAAACAAGATTTCATTTGTGAAAACTTTACTAAAAACCCATTGGAGTCAGTGAAGCGTGATCACTAGATGATACTGTTTCCTGGAAGAAGGGCAATCTCCTTGAATTATTTAAATTAATTGACCTCCAGGAACACTCGTGTTTGAGAGGCCTGTATAAAGATGTGTAAAATATACATGCAAGCAATGGAAATACCAACCACAATTGTACTATGTTGAGTAGGGTCATAAAATCTGTAATTTCAAGGTAGACTGGTTTATTTTTATTTGGCAAATCGTATTCTCCATCTCAGAGTTTGAATATGTGAGCCTAATTCCCAAACAATGCCGTCAGTCAAGGGTGTGTTGTTTAGTGTCATGCATCCACCAACAGACCCCCCCTCCCCCCCTCACATAATCAGAGCAGCGACAACATGACCCATAAATCACTTTTGTGTACGCTGTCGCCTTTTAGAATCATTCCTTGAGACAGAATTAAAATTGTCCTATGCTATCCTGTACTGAGATCCTATTCTATTCCTCTAGTTTTTTTCCAACCTTAGATCTATTTGAATAATGTTAATGATGCCTGTTGAGGATGATGCAGGAAGTTGGGTTTTAAGGTAATGTGTCTGTATCGGCCCTTTAAGATCTAGGTATCACCGGTCCTCCAAAGAGAGGGACGGTTGTCTTGTAGTGATGGGGGGGAAAAAATTGATACAGTTACATATCGGGACATTTATTTTTCATGCTACATCGTATTGTTTTGCACTAGTTGGCTGTACCTGCACCAAAACCAGTATATTTCCTTCATAGCTTGTTCTCCATCTTTTTTTTAAAATATGGAGACAATTTGTTTTCAGAACTTTTATTTCCATGACTGATCAAATCTTGTTTTCTCATGGCTCTCTCTCATGTCTCTGCAGCAGACATATGGTGAGCAATATGTTTGGAACATCAAATCGCAATAAAATCACAGTATCGGATCACAATACATATAGAATCGTGAGGATCACAATACATATAGAATCGTGAGGATCACAATACAGATCGTATCAGCACCTAAGTATCGTGAGGTCCCTGGCAATTCCCAGCGCTATTGTCTTGTATCTCTACAAGTTCTATTGTCACATACACTGCATCGATGCAGTGAAATGTGTTGTTTTACAGGGTCACCAATCGTAGTGTGACACCCTGGAGCAAAGTAGGGTTAAGTGCCTTCCTCAAGGGCATATCGACAGACCATGTCGGCTCAGGTTTTCAAACCAGCAACCTTTCGGTTACTGGCCCAACGCTCTAACTGCTTGGCTACCTGGTGCTGTTTACAGTGCAGTGTGCAATGCAGTGCAGTGTTCAGTGGGCTGGTTGGCTGCTGAGGTTTGGACCAGTGCCAACCTGACTTTTATTGATCTGGCCTGGGGCAAGACTGCCTTGGTTAATTCAGGCAGATTACTGTGGTGGTGTATTTAGAAACTATCGCTGACTACACAGAGACATTTTATGCGACACCAGGCTTCTTCATGCCCCTCCAAGGCCAGCCTTATCTTGTTGTTTGAAGTCCGAAATCGAGTCAATTGCTTTCATGTGAAAAAAATAAACACTATTTTTGAAAATTTTATTCTTGGTGTTGGATAAACATAGTTTTTCTCTGACTCTGTGGGGAACCTGATCTCTTTGTTGAGACTTGGCTGCATCTGTCTGACAGAAAGTTATGCCATGTTATGCAAGTACCCTTAGGTAAAACATAAGTAACACACTTGCCACTGATCGGAATGAGTCATTTTTGGGAGGTTTTCTTCGGCATTGCCTTCACTGGATTACTGTCATACTGTTTGCTGAAGGCCTACCTGAACTATCTATCTCTGTTCTAGCTGCTGTTCACTCTTCACTTCCCTTGACTTGGCTTTTTGTTTCCGATGTCACGTGAATGTCAGTGGCTATGGGAAAGCACCCTCTCTATATATTTTACAAGCCCTTGTCCCACACTGGTGCCTCTGTGCTCTTATAGGCCTAGACACACAGAGCAGGATCATGAGTCTCTCACAGAATTTAAGCCTCAAGACTTTTGAGAAGTGTAACTTGGTCCAAAGAAAAGTTAGATTTTTACATTCTCCCATCTCAAGAGGTTATTTTTTAAAAAGTGCCTATTAAGTGCCAAATAAAGTAACAGAGTTGACGATTTCTTCTGAAATCAGTCACAAATCTTTGACAGGGGGAATGGAAGCTTATTGTGTGCAAAGGGAAGTGGCAATTGAATGCAAGCTTCACAAAAAAAATGTTTTAAGTTCCCTTAAATTAAATTTAACTTGGCAAGTCCGTTAAGAACATATTTTTATTTACAATGACGGCCTAGGAACAGTGGGTTAACTCCCTTGTTCAGGGGCAGAACGACATAATTTGACCTTGTCAGCTCGGGGATTCCATCCAGCAACCTTTCGGTTAATGGCCCAACGCTCTTAACCACAAGGCTACCTGCCTCCCAATTGAGGGACGTAAATGAATCACTAATCACATAAAATAAATAAGAATCTTCAGAAATTACTTTGTCAAAGCAACAAAAAAACTAAGGCTTTACAATGATGAAACTTGGAGACATTTTTGGATTTAAAATATTCCTAGAAGTGACACATGGTTGGGGGACATGTCAAAATGCAGAATTTTGGCACTTTACCAATATTTATTTATATTTATGATTTATAGAATTTTCCATATGGTCTATATTAAAAGGCACTTCATTTAATATAACAGTCTTTTAAAATTCAATATTGCCGCACAATTTCTAGTTAAAATATCATAGGCACTGTTTTCATGTAACAACCCGATTATGTTGTGCTGGCCTGTACACATCTGGGAGAAATTAGCAGTTATCATTCAGATTTATATATGATATTGGTTACTGAACGGATATTTAACCAGAATTGTCAGTGCAACTCAAGCCCACGTTAGCCTACAGAGCTAATAGCCTAACTCTATGTACATATGACTGGGTAAACTCATAGGTCAATACTGTTTTTGATGTGGAGCGTGTTTAGCCATGAGGTTGTGTCATATTCCGTGAAAAAAACAGGTAATTATTTCTAGCACTGCACTGCATCGATCACCTATGCTTTGAAGGTAATCAACCGAAATGATTTTCCTTAGATCGTCATGGTACTGCTGAACAAAAGGTTTGTTTTCCTATGTACTGTCCATTCATTACAGGCATGGGACTGTGTAGAGGCGATGGCACCTGTTGTAACATAGACCTCATCCCAGGCCTCTGTTTACTCACTCCAAGTTACGTTTGGGTGTCTTTAGAATTCTACCAGGTCCTGGTGTTTACATGAGATTAGGTGTCCTGTTTGATTCACAGCGCTAGGTGAGGTTGGGTTGCCATGGTGGGCTCTGTTCATTCAGGAGTGTTGGGACGGAAGGTAAACGATGCGCTGGCGGCTGCCACCTGTTATTGTAGGGCTAATTAGAGCAGGATATTGCCTCACCTCAATTAGCCAGAACGCTGGCTGGGTATTGTGGGAGGAACGAGAAGGGGAGCCATCTACAGTACCTGAGCTGCGCCTGGATCTGACTGTTTGTTCCCACAGAAACGTACTGAGTGTGAGTTAAGGAGATGGATCGTGTCATCTTTTGAGTCCTACTGACACTACTCTTGAAGTGAATGGGGTGGTACACCTGCTCATCAAACATTTAATTCCAAAATCATGGGAATTAATATGGAGTTGGCCCTCTACCTGCTGCTATAACAGCCTCCACTCTACTGGGAAGGCTTTCCATTAGATGTTGGAACACTGCTGCAGGGACTTGCTTCACTTCAGCCACGAGCATTAGTGAAGTCGGGCACTGATGTTGGGCGATTAGGCCTGGCTCGCAGTCGGCATTCCAATTCATCCCAAAAGTTTTCGATGGGGTTAAGGTCAGGGTTCTGTCCAGGCCAATCAAGTTACTCCACACTGATCTTAACAAACCATTTCTGCATGGACCTCGCTTTGTGCACAGGGGCATTGTCATGCTGAAACAGGAAAGGGCCTTCCGCAAACTGTTGCCACAAAGTTGGAAACATAGAATCGTCTAGAATGTCTGGTATACTGTAGTGTTAAGATTTCCCTTCAAGGGCCTCCCGGGTGGCGCAGTGGTTAAGGGCGCTGTACTGCAGCGCCAGCTGTGCCATCAGAGTCCCTGGGTTCGCGCCCAGGCTCTGTCGTAACCGGCCGCGACCGGGAAGTCTGTGGGGCGAAGCACAATTGGCCTAGCGTCGCCCGGGTTAGGGAGGGCTTGGTCGGTAGGGGTGTCCTTGTCTCATCGCGCACCAGCGACTCCTGTGGCGGGCTGGGCGCAGTGTGCGCTAACCAAGGTGGCCAGGTGCACGGTGTTTCCTCCGGCGCATTGGTGCGGCTGGCTTCCGGGTTGGATGCGTGCTGTGTTAAGAAGCAGTGCGTATCGGTTGTGTATCGGAGGACTTTCAACCTTCGTCTCTCCCGAGCCCGTACGGGAGTTGTAGCGATGAGACAAGATAGTAGCTACTACAACAATTGGATACTACGAAAAAGGGGGAAAAAAATAAAAATATTTCCCTTCATTGGAATTAAGGGACCTAGCCAAACCCATGAAAAACAGCCCCGGGCCATTATTCCTTCTCCACCAAACTTTACAGTTTGGTGGAGAAGGCGACGCCACTGTGCATTCAGGCAGGTAGCATTCTACTGGCATCCCCCAAACCCAGATTCGTCACAATGGCGGCAAGATTTATTCCAATCCAGCCTGTTATTGTGCATAGGCTTGTGTGTGGCTGCTTGGCCATGGAAACCCATTTCATGAACAGTTCTTGTGCTGACGTTGCTTCCAGTTTTGAATTCGGTAGTAAGTGTTGCAACTGAGGACAGACGATTTTTACACACTACGTTCTTCAGCACTCGGCGGTCCCGTTCTATGAACTTGTGCGGCCTACCACTTCGCGTCTGAGCCGTTGTTGCTCCTAGACGTTTCCACTTTACAATAATAGCACTTACAGTTGACCGGTGCAGCTCTAGCAGGGCAGAAATTGTACAAACTGACTTGTTGGAATAGTAGCATCCTATGACAGTGCCATATTGAAAGTCACTAAGCTCTTTAGTAATGTTTTCTATGGAGATTGCATGGTTGTGCTCAATTTTATACACCTGTCAGCAACGGGTGTGGCTGAAATAGCCGAATCCACTAATTTGAAGGCATGTCCACATACTTTTGTATGTTCTCTTTGTGGATTTGTTTTATTCTTCTGTTGAACACCAATGTATCATTTAAACTAGAGAACAATCAACACATATTTTATTTTTCGAGGCTAATTTCCGAGTTTGTTTTCATCATCCGCATTGCTTTCGCAAACCTCTTATTTCCTTTTGACTCTAATGGTCTAAGTGGATTTTTTCTTGAATGCAATCCTACCTGTTAACATCCAATGGGCTCCAGACCCACAATGCAGTTGCAGTATGGGAGAGGCCTATTGCTGATTGGCACTAACAGCTCTCTTTCTATAATAACTCTAAATGACTGACTCCCCTGGCACACATAAATAGGCCCGGAATATTTTCAAAAGAAATCATTTAATTACATTTGCTAAGTGGTTCAGTCTGGCGCGCGCTGCGTCAGGGCTTTGAGCCATCGCCGGGCGTCAGAAGGGGAGAAACGGCGTTTCAATTAGTGGGATTGCCTCATGTTCGGCTGCGTCTGCTTCCACAGGCTCTGGGACTACTCCAGGACTGAGCAGCCGCTGCTGGAGACCCTGGAGCACCACTCAGAGTTCGTCTGTGGCCTGGACTTCAATCTGCAAATCCCCAACCAGGTCTGTCTCACTATTGTCTATCATCTCACTGGCCCATGTATTTATCTCAGCCACAGGGCTCAGCCATTGGACCCAACTTCTGTGGGGAAAAACGCTACTAGGGGTTCCGACACAGCGACATTACACAACAGTGGACACTTACCCCTGCAGGCCCAGCACGTTCACTTAGAGAAAACACTACTTCTGCCTTTTCCTGAGGTATATGCTGTACTGAAGAAAACTGTTGCATAGAGTAAATGTATCCTTATAAAGTCCACTGCAGTGCTGTTCTATCTATCTATCTGTCTGCATTACAGTAGCCAGCATCACATTCTCCCACACAAAGTTTTTGATACCAGTCCAGCCATCAATCTAGCTGAGGAGCCATATAATTGAAAACGTCACTCTCAGTTCTTCTTATTCCTAACCCGTACCTAGCCTCTACTGTTGGGTCTCTCATGGCTGTTTACATTGTTCAGCCTGAGAGGACTGGAAAATTGACTGATAGGATGTAATAAGCTCTATTGTAAAGGCTAGTCATTACTGGGGTTGTCATTTTTCATATGACGCTGATAGCCTTCCTGTATTATTCTCTGGAAAAAACCCGTCACGCACAATTTGGCATAAACACGACTGTGGGTATACAGTGTCCATGGAGCCTGTGGATCTACACACATACACACATCGAACAAACACACCCACATTCCTGGAAACTTTCAAAGTTGAGCAGTAAACTACCAGAATGTTGGTATCTTTCAAGGATTTGATGTAATCTATCACACGACATCTAGTGGCCCTTTAGGGTACTTCAGATGATCTTAGGTGTCGAATAATATCTAGTCCTCTGTGTGGCTTTATCACCTATTAAATAAGAATATATATATATATACATACACACACACACACACACACACACACACACACACACTACCGTTCAAAAGTTTGGGGTCATTTATACATTTCATTGTTTTTGAAAGAAAAGCACAAAAAAAATGTCCATTAAAATAACATCAAATTGGATCAGAAATACAGTGTAGACATTGTTAATGTTGTAAATGACTATTGTAGCTGGAAACGGCAGATTTTTTATGGAATATCTACATAGGCGTACAGAGGCCCATTATCAGCCACCATCACTCCTGTGTTCCAATGGCACGTTGTATTAGCTAATCCAAGTTTATCATTTTAAAAGGCGAATTGATCATTAGAAAACCTGTTGGCAATTATGTTAGCACAGCTGAGAACTGTTGTCCTGATTAAAGAAGCAATAAAACTGGCCATTAGACTAGTTGAGTATCTGGAGCATTTTGATTACAGGCTCAAAATGGCAAGAAAAATAGCACTTTTTTCTGAAACTCGTCAGTCTATTCTTGTCCGGAGAAATTAAGGCTATTCCATGCAAGAAATGGCTTTAGAAGATTCTGATAGGCTAAGTGACAACATTTGAGTCAATTGGAGGTGTAATTGTGGATGTATTTCAAGGCTTACCTTCAACCTTAGTGCCTCTTTGCTTGACATCATGGGAAAATCAAAAGAAATAAGCCAAGAAATAAGACAGAAAAAAAAATGTAGACCTCCACAAGTCTGGTCCATACTTGGGAGCAATTTCCAAACACCTGAAGGTACCACGTTCATCTGTACAAACAATAGTACGCAAGTATAAACACCATGGGACCATGTAGCCGTCATACCTCTCTAAAAAGAGATGCGTTCTGTCTCCTAGAGATGAACATACTTTGGTGCGAAAAGTGCAAATCAATCCCTAAACAACAGCAAAGGACCTTGTGAAGATGCTGGAGGAAACGAGTACAAAAGTATCTATATCCACAGTAAAATTAGTCCTATATCGGCATAACCTGAAAGGCCGATCAGCAAGGAAAAAGCCACTGCTCCAAAACCGCCATAAAAACGCCACACTACGGTTTGCAACTGCACATGTGGACAAAGATTGTACTTTTTGGAGAATGTCCTCTGGTCTGATGAAACAAAAATATAACTGTTTGGCCAAAATGACCATCGTTATATTTGGAGGAAAAAGGGGGAGTGCAAGCCGAAGAACACCATCCCAACCGTGAAGCACGGGGGTGGCAGCATCGTGTTGTGGGGGTGCTTTGCTGCAGGAGGGACTGGTGCACTTCACAAAATAGATGGCGTCATGAGAGAGGAAAATTGTGGATATATTGAAGCAACATCTCAAGACATCAGTCAGGAAGTTAAAGCTTGGTCACAAATGGGTCTTCCAAATGGACAATGACCCCAAGCATACTTCCAAAGTTGTGGCAAAATGGCTTAAGGACAACACAGTCAAGGTATTGGAGTGGCCATCACAAAGCCCTGACATCAATCCTATAGAAAATTTGTGGGCAGAACTGAAAAAGCATGTGCAAGGAGGCCTACAAACATGACTCCGTTACACCAGCTCTGTCAGGAGGAATGGACCAAAATTCACCTAACTTATTGTGGGAAGGGTGTGGAAGGCTACCTGAAACGATTGACCCAAGTTAAATCATGTTAAAGGCAATGCTACCAAATACTACTTGAGTGTATGTAAACTTCTGATGTAAACTTCTGGGAATGTGATGAAAGAAATAAAAGCTGAAATAAATCATTCTCTCTACTGTTATTCTGACATTTCACATTCTTAAAATAAGTGGTGATCCTAACTGACCTAAGACAGGGCATTTTTACTAGGACTACATGTCAGGAATTGTGAAAAACTGAGTTTAAATGTATTTGGCTAAGGTGTATGTAAACTTCCAACTGTGTGTGTGTGTGTGTGTGTGTGTGTGTGTAAAGTGCCCTCAAAGTATTCAGACCCCTTGACTTTTTACACATTTTGTTACGTTACAGCCTTATTCTAAAATGTATTACATTGTTATTTTTCCTCATCAATCTACACACAATACCCCATAATGACAAAGCAAGTACAGGTGTTTAGAAATGTTTGCAAAAAACAAAATTGTTAAATTTACACAAGTATTCAGACCCTTTACTCAGTACTTTGTTGAAGTACCTTTGGCAGCGATTACAGCATTGAGTCTTCTTGGGTATGACGCTACAAGCTTGGCACACCTGTATTTGGGGAGTTTCTCCCATTCTTCTCTGCAGATCCTCTCAAGCTCTGTCAGGTTGGATGGGGAGCATCGCTGCACAGCTATTTTCAGGTCTGTCCAGAGATGTTTAATTGGGCTCTGGCTGGGCCACTCAAGATCATTCAGAGACTTGTCCCGAAGCCACTCCTGCGTTGTCTTGGCTGTGTGCTTAGGGTCGTTGTCCTGTTGGAAGGTGAACCTTCGCCCCCAGTCTGAGGTCCTGAATGCTCTGGAGCAGGTTTTCATAAAGGATCTCTTTGTACTTTGCTCTGTTCATCTTTCCCTCGATCCTGACTAGTCTCCCAGTGAAGTCTGCCACTGAAAAACATCCCCATAGCATTAGGCTGCCACCACCGTGCTTCACCGTAGGGATGGTGCCAGACTTGATGCTTGGCATTCAGGCCAAGGAGTTCAATCTTGGTTTCATCAGACTAGAGAATCTTGTTTCTCATGGTCTGAGAGTCCTTTTGGTGCTTTTTGGCAAACTCCAGGCGGGCTGGTCTTTTACTGAGGAGTGGCTTCCATCTGGCCACTCTACCATAAAGGCCTGATTGGTGGAGTGCTGCAGAGATTGTCGTCCTTCTCCCCAGTTGGTGGGCCTATGCCCTCTAAGGCCCACCCATGGCTGCGCACCTGCCCAGTCATGTGAAATCCATAGATTAGGGCCTAATGAATTTATTTCAATTGACTGATTTCGTAATATGAACTATAACTCAGTAAAATCTTTGAAATTGTTGCATCTTGAGTTTATATTTTTGTTCCGTATATTATTGTAAAAAAAATAACAATCAACTTAGTGAATATCATTGGTGTTCACGAGGCTTTCAGCATGAAATAACCGTAATATTTTGACCATAGTTACGATAGATTACGATAAAAATATAAAAAATATTTTTCTGTTAATTACCAAATTTCCTGAAGATTCTGGTAACTTTAGTAAATGACCATTCAGCTTTGCAGCCCTACACACACACAGGGGGCTGCCTGTGGTGCAGTCTGCGGGGTCTGGACTGTAGTTTCCACAGTCAGGCCTGACGTCAGCACATAGTGATGGATGAAAGACAGCAGGTCAGAACTGTCAGTGAGTCATCACAGCCAGGCTGTGACTCAGATAACAGCAATCAACTACTGCACAGTTCACTTCTCCACCTACATCAACTGTGCATATATTAGTAAAGGAATTAGACTAAGACATCTATATTTGTTCAATGTTTGTGTCAGCATATCCTTTTTGGATTACCTTGAGGATGATCTTGAAGTATTTTTTTTCCCCTTCTGGCAGAAGTACATTTTGTAGAAAAGTAGATGGCGTTTAACATTCTCTTTTTAAGCAGTGTGGGTATGGCATCTCAGTCATCCATTTAGGTCTTGTACTTTACATAATTTCAGTTACCCCTGTAAAGTTGTGTAAATGTAAACACTTTTTAAGGATATGCCTTAACTTGGAACAGTAATCAAAATTACTCAGATACCCCGCTTCTAATTATTATGAATGATGACGTCCCCTGAGCCAAACTCGTCTGGGGGCTGAAAATCTCTTTCTGGCAGATGTTTGCCAGTTGCACATCTACTGCTACCAATGGAAGTCGTGCCTACCCAGCACAGCTACACAAAAGCTTGCTTGGCACTCCAACCAATTTGTTGGGATAAGTGTATTTTTTCAAGCATCAATTTTTCCTAATTTATTCTTTCAGGCACAGGTTTGTCTGTTGCCAACCTGCGGGGGTGCAGGAGGGTACGGTTACCTGTGCCAAGAAGAGGGAGCATGCAGTATCGGAGCGGGGGAAAACTCCTACAGCAGTGTTTCTCTCCCGCCCCCCCACCAGTGGAGAGAATAAACCGTAGGCTAACGCACACAACCTCCATCTCAACATGCCAAGAAGATACAGCCTTGACACAGCCCACTACCCTCTCCAGTCTCCACATGACTGGAAGTCTCCTACAGTACAGCCCTCAACTGTCTCCCTCTACCAACACACAGCACATCACTGCACACACCCCCATCCCCTTACCCTCACCCCAGCTAATGTGCAGAGTGGTCCCCCACCCTCCCACAGACTAATGCTGCATGCAGTCACACGTGTCTGATTGATCCCCTCTCTCCAGGTTGTGCTAGCCTCTGACCAGCTCTATTGTCGTTGTGCTGTGAAGCGCACCACACCACAAAGCACAGCAGCCTCCCCTGCATAGACCCTCCAAACTGCAGCAATTACATGTTAACAGCTCCTTACAGAGGAGCAGGAGTTAAGCTGCTTGGATGCCAGGCAGGGGTAATACATCACAGAGGGGAGAATATGACAGATATTCTAACATCCAGACGAAGTTCAGGGAGAGACTCAAAGTTTTCCTCCCCTAAAATAGGTTGGAGAAATCCGGTTTTGGAGAAAGTTGAAGTATAGGATTGGACCTCTCCGTTCTCTGTCACCCAGCAGGGACTGGGGACAGGGACACCCCTCAGAGGTCATTCCTCCTCCTCTTCCTCTTTTACCCTCCAGACTGCTGCAGCGCTGGCCTCTGTGGCTTTCACTTTGTTTTGCAGTAAAGTAATTAATGGAGGACATTTTTTTCCTTCAATGGCTGAGTCACGGGCTGGTCTGCTTGGCAGTGAGGCAGATTCTCCTCTGTAGTACTCAAGAATAATGAATTCCCCCCTCCCACCAAGGTACGGAGAGGAGAGGAAAGAGCTAAATTAAGTATGGCGCTCTGTTGGAGACATATTTCTTCAGAGCTAAATCATACTGGCAGAATTCTATAGCACCGTGTTTGTTATTTTATGACCCTCCATACTTTATTGTTCATAAAAGCTAAATAAACGTAGCCTTTTATTTAAATATATGTGGGCAGATAGGCCAGTATATAATTTGTCGTGTGTGAAGACTTTTTTGACTGCCGTGCCACGGAGCTTTCGGTCTGTGGAGCTAAAAAGCCCTGATCGATTTGCCATGCTATTGAATAGCATTTTTATTGTCTTTATAAAGACTAAATGAAAGTGGACCGTGTGTAATTGAGTTGATAACCATGACATTCTGTACTTCTGATAGAGTTCAAACTAATAACGAACCCCACTAAGGCTCAAAAACATGTCTCCACTTTGTTGAAAAAGCACTTTAACGCCTTTTGAGGCGTCAATGCAATGACTGCTTGAAAAGCCAATCTCCACTCAGACACTGTACTCGCAGTATACAGAGTAATATTGAAAATGTCTAAACAGTATGTGCAATTCTGCCTGAACAACAAAAAATGGTGTCCTCACACCTAGACACCATAAAATGTTCACTGCTATTATAGGAACAGCAGACCAAAACTACCCTCGACACTCTCCATCCAACTCTGAAATCCCGCCCATTGTATGAATGTGACTGACCATACAACAAGTCGCATGCATCCTAATATATCATAGTCCTCTGTCTGACTCCAGTTTGAAACCCAACAAAGACACATTTTCTTATCATGTGAAATCACATGAGGACGTCATCTCCATCACTCGGATCACGTGGAATCTAATTTTGATTCGTGCAATCTGTCTTTGTGTCCACAGGTGGTGGACTGCTCCTGGGATGAGACGGTGAAAATCTACACACCTCTATGCCTGGCTGCCCCTCCGCCTAGCGCACGGTAGAGAGCTCATAATTGCCCTGCCGCAAGGAACAGGAGAGAGGACTTTTAGGACGGCAGTGGGTTTCAATCATGGCCGTGGCGTTTGCCAAAGCTTCACTGCGGCTTTCATAATGATTCTACTAAAAGGGGGGCTGTGGGAACGCGTCATCCTAGCCCGCACACACAACAGAGTCTGAATACAGATGGGAAAGCGGGGATTCCTCCCCGTCTGAGAGAGAGAGAGAGTTTTATATGAAGGTTGCTCAACTCAAACACGTGCCAACAAAATGCCTGATGATCTGCTGTTTGTCCTTGTTGTTGGTATTGGTGTATTTAGTGATAGTGTACTGATTTAGTGAGGGGTTGAAATGCATTTGATTATTTACTTAATTTCTCTGGGTCCTCGACCAAGGAGGAACAAACCTGGCCATATAACTCGACACACAGGCTTGAACTCTATCCATGATCTTGTCAGACTTTCCATTGCATTAAAATGTTCATTCTACGGATATGAAAGTAAATGTCATGAATCTGACAGAATGTTCTCTGTGCCCTGGTGGGAGAGGTGAGGGGAGAGAGCCCTAATTTAGCCCTCAGCAATCCCAGCTTTATGCTGCTTCATGCATATTAGAGTAGAGTTGGGCTGCCCATTGGTGCAGCGTTCTAAGGCACTGCATCTCAGTGCTAGAGGTGTCACTACAGACCCTGGTTCGATTCCAGGCTGTATCACAGCTGGCCGTGATTGGGAGACCAATTGGGTGGCGCACAGCGTCCATAGAGTTTGGCCTTCATTGTAAATAAGAATTTGTTCTTAACTGACTTAAATAAAAAACAAAAGCTGTTGAGGCCTGAACCAAATGTTCTCTGGAGACCGTTTTTTTTTCTGTGTGAGTACATTTCATAATAAAAGTGACTGCACACAGGCGAGCTGTCTGGCATTGCACCAATCTGAAATAGGCTCCAACCCTCTTGGAATTAGTATTTTACAATCTTCTTTTGCTATTGCTTCTTTTTTTGCATATAGACTGAATTCATTGTCTTCACCGGTTTATTATTTTGCCTATAGGGCTACGTTTATTTTAGTGTTTGTTTGTTTTGGTTTCTTTATGCTTGTCTTATCAAGATTTGCTTAGCGCTATGGACTAAATTGCAATCACACTGGATGCATTCTTATCACACATAATTCCTACTGGTCGACATGGGAAAACTTACAAGGGAAATATATAAACAGAGTGTGCCTTTCTTTGCTTAAAATGGGATTTAATCATGAAACATACTAACTTTATGCCTATTTTATTTTAATGATCCTCCATCATTTGGATTTTTCACACTGGAAGCTGAATTGTCGTGGTCAAAATCAATCTACAGAGATAGTTTTTTTTTTTTTTTTAAATACATCAGAGACAGTAATGCATGGTTGAGGTAACACTATAGAGAAGGGTTCCCCTCAACTTTATGTCCCTTGAAGAAAATTAACTGGGTCCATTTGCCCTGGTCCCCGTTCATCGTGGCACTACAATTTAGTCTAATTTACGCCGATTTCATGCGTTTGCAAAGCGTTGTAATTGGTCCGAGGACTGCAATATGTAAATAAAACAGATTGGTAAAGTCCTTCAAAGTAAGTAGGCTGGTTCCTACGCCCGTTACTGTGGGTAAAAGGCAACCAACCACAGTTGCGGCAAATGTGTTATTCAACGTGGGAACTTAAGCGCTCAAGTGTTGCGCTCATGCAGCTCTGTTCTAGAGGTAATATACTGTCGGGTTTACCCATATGCACTGTAGTTTAGTTCTTTCACAACAGCTCACCTCGCAGTCTCTGTGCTGTATCCAACAGCATGTGACACCAAAGTAAGTAAGCTAGAACCTCACGAACAGAAAAGGTGATTTAATTGATGAAAAACGCATATTCAAACATTTGCGTCAACATTCCCAAGCTTTTTTATCTTCAACGTTTTGGGACCAGCCTCTATTTGTTTTACGGACCCCGTTGTATTGAAAGGTCCTGCTTGCAATCGATTTTTTTCTTGACATTAATAACTTGGACATTTACAGCTGTGCTCTCAAGGAGAAAGGCTGTACAGTATACACTTTATTCAAAGGGACTGAGCGCACAATAAGGACTCACCGTTATTTTCCTTGCTCTTGCGTAAAGGGACATTCAAGGCAACCATGGAAGTTTGTAAAGGTCGTTTTCTTGGTATCTCCGTCGCTGTTGCTCATGGATTTTTCTCGGGATCGTTGAACATTTTGCTAAAATTTCTCATCACGACTTATAACTTCAACTACCTCACTCTCATCCAGTGCCTCACCAGCACATTGGCGGCGGTTACACTTGAGATACTAAGGAGACTGGGAAAAGTAGACATACCCCCGTTCAGCCTTCAACTAGCCAAAGTCTTCGGAAGTGTTTGTATTCTGTCCACATTACAGTCCACTCTGACACTATGGTCTCTCAGAGGACTGAGTCTACCCATGTATGTGGTTTTCAAACGTTGTCTACCGTTGGCCACCCTGGGTATCGGCGTGTGCATTCTGAAGAACGGAACCCCATCAGTGGGGGTCATAACGGCGGTGCTCATCACTACCGGAGGAGCAGCTTTAGCTGGTAAAATTACACGTATTATTATATTATACTTATACATCAAGTTAAGTAGGAACGAAACATTATGATTTATTCTAAATTGCCTATCCATATGGTGCATATTACGCAGTTAAAAGTGGTGAGTGTATGGGCTTCAAATTACTGCATACAAGCGATAATTCATCCTAGAGCCAATATTACAAATACACCAACCTGCCCACTGGGCACAGACGTCATTTCAAGGTTTTGTTGTGATTTAAGTCTGGTTGAGTTCTCAACTAACTTGAGTTCAAGTAAAACACAAGTCACTATGTCATTGGATTTATATATATATATTTTTTAAATCAAAATTCCCTTTTCAGTTGATTACTTTTTGCAAAGCCAATCCGTTTTCTACGTTGATTCAATGTCATCACATATGTATATCGTTTGTTTTTAAATGACGTGGAAACTTGATTCAACCAGTTTTTGCCTACTGGGGATTACACAAAAAAACAAGTTAAAAAAAGTGATTTGTGTTTTCTAAAAAGGTGCCATTGTAAAGTATACAGATGCAGAAGTTCTGAATGTTGCTGATACTGTGAGGAAAATGCGCCACCTTGCTCTGTCCCCATTGTGCCATCATATGGATAGGATGTGTTAAAGATGTCTCCACACTACTTTATAATAACTTTCAGAAGAGCCATTACATCCGCACCGCAAATTGGCCAGTGTTACCTAGTGTTGGTTTTTCAGTGTAACATTTCTAGACTTGATTCAAGAGTTAAATTAAATCTGTGGAGTTGGACTTATCACACCCTGAGATGGTTATTCCAGTTTAGATGGTTTAGGTAGTCTCATTGAGCAATCTTCCTTACCTTGGCAGTCATTCTGAATGCAGATTGCAGGTGATTAGAAGTTCAAATTGTTGGATATCCTCAGCCACTCTGGATAGATTCCAATAGGAATTGCATATCACTTTGCAAGCCAGCATAAACTTGCCTGATTTGGCCTCCAAACAAGGAGTTTCAGACCACTGCATTAGGGTAAAACTAGGCCGTCAAAGTAAGGTCTTATGATATATGTAATGTGTTGCCATAAAGAGTTTCATTTCAATGATAACATATTCACACGGGCACTGACTTGATGAAGGCTACAGGACTGAATGCCATGGAATGCAATAACCATGTTTCTGTCACTATCAAACACAGTCATGAATGGTACTGGTAACTCCACAATTCATGGAAAGGCACACTGGGAAATATGCAAATAAGGCTTTACACCCTACAGTGTTAAAACAACACCCAAAAACGAGTTACTGCAACACTACAGGGGGGTTAATTCTCTAACACTGAGAGTAATAGCATTAGCTCTAAGCAAAGTGTTAGTAAAGTGTGGACCCATATAGACTGAAAAAGTGTTATATTTAACACTCAGAGAGCTGATTAAACACGGGATAATTTTTGACAATAAGAAAGCTTTGAGAAAAAAAAGCAATCGCGTATTTTCTTTTGCTGTTCTCTCACCACTGCGGTTCTTATTGTGACACGGTGTCTGTGTTAACTCAGGGTCTGGTGACGTGACGGGTGACCCGTTTGGCTACGTGACGGGCGTCCTGGCTGTGATCATCCACGCCTCCTACCTGGTCCTGATCCAGAAGACCAGCATTGACAGTGAATATGGCCCCCTCACGGCCCAGTATTCCATCGCCATCATGGCCTCCCCAGTTCTCTTAATCTGCTCCATCGTCAGCATGGACTCCATCAACATGTGGAGCTACACGGGCTGGAGTAACCCCTTCATCTCTGGCATCTTCTCCATCTGCATCCTCATCGGCTGTGCCATGAACTTTACCACGCTGCAGTGCACCTACATCAACTCGGCCGTCACCACCAGCTTCGTGGGCGTGGTAAAGAGCATCGCCACCATCACAGTGGGCATGGTGGCCTTCAGCGACGTGGAGCCCACCAGGCTGTTTGTGGCCGGCGTGGTGGTCAACACGGTGGGTTCGATCACCTACTGTATCGTCAAGTACTTTGAGACCAGGAGGAAGACCCTCTACCAGGACCTGGAGGAGCAAAGCAAGGACGAAACTCTGCCTGGACAGCCTTACGTCGAGAAGAAGCCACCCAACGGAGACCTGGAGCCCCTGCCCAATGGTCGCAGAGGGTCTGACGGAGGATCGATCGAAGGATCTATCCCCACACAGGAGCACCTACTCAATGATCAGCGCCTCAGTGACTACCCACCTCAAGACACCAGCAACAGTATGGAGTTTGTAGAACTCCAGAGAGAGGCCTTCCATAGCGAGAACCGGGCCAGCCCGTCTGTGAGTGACAGTTACGTGGGGGTGTGGAGGTCCATCCGTAACCTGAAGTTCTTCAAGAAAGACACCTTAATAGATCATATGGAGGTGCAGAGCCCTTGATGGGGAATCTCTATTTTCAAAGGATGCATGTTTTGTCAGTCCTTTATGTTTGTATCTGTTTTCTATTTGTTTGTAAGACTGCTTTGACATTGCACACTGATGAATGTTTTGAGATCGTTTTTTTTTCTGGCAAACATGCTCTTATGGAAGCAAAAAAATATTTTTAAGAAGATGGAATGTTCATGTGAACTGGATAAAAATACTGACTATTCTTCAAAAAAAACATTTGTTTAAATGTTTTATATTGATTTTATCAGTCATATTAATAACAGGTGAATAATTGATAGTACATCGTGTAAGGTTGAAATTGATATGTTATGACATGTTATAAAAAATAGGAATAATTTATTTGCACGTAATGTTACTGCCTGTCCTGATTCTGTATGGTCCATGAATTGTGATGTTTGGCAAGTGAAGAGCAATAGCAACTACCATTTGCATGAACAATGCAAAGTCAATTTAAACCATTTTTATGAAACTGTTCCACTGGGATGTTGGCTTCTTCTTTATGATAAAACCATTAGAGTGAAATGCATGGTAATTGTTTTAGCCATATTGCCTTTCCATTGAGGAATCTTTTTGAATTACCAACAATAGATAGCTGTTGTGATAAGGTTCACTTATTATCAACGCTATATAGGCGTACTGAAAGCGTCTCCCAGGGGCAGATTGTGAGGACATCATTATGGGCAGACCACATCGATCCTTAATGTCAATATTAGATTGGAAAGAGAATTACTTCTGTCTCTACAGAACGAACACATGGCTCATTAGTCAAAGTAAACCACAACAATTCCCGTAGAGAAGATCTGAGCTGTTGAAGAAAACACAGCTATTTCACATCACCCCCAAGGAGGATTCCTGTGTCGTGATTCAAAGTAATACTGTATACATATCTGAAAGCTAATGCATTTTCCAGCATGTTTTAGAATACTTCCTTATCTAAATGCATGCAGTGAGAGGATGTTTGTGTCCTTCCAGAGTACCTGCAGTGGAGAGGAGAGGGAGAAGCGTGAGCAATCTGTCCCCCTTACCAACCAGAAAGAGGCCTGCAGTCAGCACTTTAGCTGCAGGAAAATCCATCCCAAAGTGCCTTTGAAATCCTTCAGTGGGACTCTGGAAGTACAGATAGACCAGGGGAAAAAATAACTGGACTTGGAAAATAAAAAAGAAATAGGTGATTCTGAGATGAATTCAGACAAATGTACAGGAAATGAAACAACATGCACACATCGGAGTGGTTTTTGAATTAAACAATATTCAACATTGCACTCCAGTATTGTCTACTTTCAATTATGTTATCTAGGTGTTTCTATGTAGACCACTGATTGTGGAATCGATCACAGAGTGATATTTAAACACCTCATTAACCAAATCTGCATGGATTCTCCATACAATCCATACCATACAGCTACACTTTCTAATGTTGGCCTGCCCATCAACACAGCCTCTATCTAATCCTCATGTATGTGATAGGCAAAAGGTACTTTAATAAAAATGCCATCTTTTTAGGAGACGTTCATTCCCATTTCCCATTTTTGCTAGCAAAAAAGTTTACTGGAAGTATTTTACTAAGAAATGCCATGGAAGAGAGAGAGGGGGAGAGAGAGTCATATTTCCATAAAATGGAAAACAAAGCCTGTAATGACACAATTTTTGGTGAATTCAACAAATGTGAGATTGAACATTACACACTATTGCAATCATTCAGGAGGAAGATATGGCTGAGGAACATCAGGCGTAGGGACATCAGTCTGCAGAAGTCCTTTGAGGACCTGAAGAAAGGGCATTATGCTGTGTGTGACGAGCACTTGGAAGACTGTTTTATTCTGATGAAGGTACTATCTATCTTTGTCAATAAAATACATTTCAGTGAAATGATACTGAACTTTTCTGGTAAAAATGTCTCTTTCAAAAGGTTTCACGGAAGACACTCTCCTCAGAGGCAGTACCTACCAGAATAAATTGCTGGAATCCACCCCCTCAATCTGCAACAGATGCACGGCGTAGTCTAGAAATAAGTAAGCCAACTGCAAAGTTTGTAGGTATAAAGTCTTGAACAGGTATAAAGTCTTGGTATATTTTTGAAGGAGAGGACAGGGAAGCATATATAAGAGTTTTAGGTGAGAAAGAGAGGGTAGACCCAGCTCCAGCAGAAGAAGCAGCAGATGCTGAGTTTAGTTCAGGTGGTCTGCAGGAGGTGGACTGTCAGGTGACAGAGGTGGTAGAAGGCATCCTCACGAGCATACAGGAAGCTCAGGTGTCAAAGGAAGCAGCATGTACCACAGTTGTCATGCAGGAGGGGGCCTTCATCCAATTGAAGGTCTACAGTATAATAATGATAATAATACATCCACAGTGGTTAATTGCACACACATTGAAACAAAAATATCACAGATGTTACTTTTTTAAGAGAATGCAGTTCCTGGAAAATAAGCTGTTAAAATCACACAAAAACAACCGCCAAATGCAAAGCAGGCATGCCACAAGACTAAGAGCCATCAAAACCAAGTACGTCGTCATCTTAAAGATTGGAATAACACACATTTTGATTCCCATTTTTTGCAGAGGTACTGGGTAATTTATCCCTCACCGGGTTCCTATTCCAAGCGGGTCCCTTCATAAGCTCTCCCAGGGCATCGGACCCCTGCTCCATGGCCTTGTTGGCTTGGCTGAGCTTATGGCTTCCCTTTGTGGCAAGTGTGATGTAGGCATCCCCCCTGGGGATCTGCAGGGCTCACCTGGGAATGCGCTCCCTCCCTCAGGAGTGGTGTGCCAGCAAGCTGTTAGTCCCTCTACTGGGCCCAGTACCCCTACCAGAAAGTGTGGCTGGAGCCACCGCCCAGCTGCTGCCAGTCCTGAACGGGGGCAGGAGTCGGACTGCTGGAATCACCTTGAATGGAGGGCGCATGCCCTGTGTCAGGAGGTTGATAGCTTCAATAGCGACGACAGCTGTTCCCTGTTGGCCAGTGATAGGCTGTTCCTGGGACATGATGCTGGCACTGTTCCCCACCGTGAGCGGGGCTGACAGGTCATCAGGAGCCTACTCACTCGGGTAGCCACTGCACTGGACATCAAACTGGTGGACAGTGATGACTCTCCATCTGTCCCCATCTCTGCTGAGTGCCGTGCGGCCTTGCAGGAGAGCTGGGCCTCTTCCAGGGGGCGCTTCCGACTCAGCAGAGAATGGACCATGGAGCTATGTTGCGGGCGCAGAGTCACTCGGCCTCTGGGAGTACCCAACCATGGACACTATGATTGCTGCCATTGTCCTCCCGGACTGGGAAATTATAGGGCGGAACCCAGAACTGAAGCCGGGATCCCCCCAGAGTCTTTGATGCAGACTTGAAAGCCACATTTGGGTCTCTCTGCTCTCTTGGCCACCTTACCAATGCAGCCATGCTGCTGCAGGCCTTCCCCCCATCTCACTATCCTGGTGAAGAGAACAAAAACAAACAGAGAAAAGGAGAGTCATACATTCCCTTTATCCCAGGGATCATCAACTAGATTCAGCCGAGTGCCTTTTGTTCTTGAGCGGAGGGCCAAATAAAACCGCCCATGGGCCAATTTCATCCCGCAAGTTGGGGGAACCCTGCTTTGTCCTTACTGTCACTCAGAAACTAATTCCAATGTCTGCCTGGTGATGGTTCTGTTCAAAACAAAACGATTGTAAAATAATTTCAGTTCCAACACCTGGTTCTAGCTCGTTTGAAGTGTAACAATGCAGCACATTAATTTATGCAAACTCTGTTCGTATATGCTCATCCTTGTTCTAGCTCTTCAAGTCAACAAATACCTCCTCTGCTTTCTCAGATGCGTTGTCCTGAATGATTAGCTAGCTACTGTTTGCTATTTTTCTGGCATGTGCAGAATCTGATTTATTGATCTACAATAGCTAGCTAACGTTAGCAAGTGAATCGCCATTTTGCAGAAAAATATCAAATATACTGTATATTTCGAACTAGCTACTATTTCTCTCTTGCCCATGTGAAATTATAAAATGTATTAAGAGAACAGTAATGGCTTAGCTATAGTTAATAAACTAAATTATATTTTACCAATAGTCCCCCAAATTATTTGATAAAACTGTTCGTCAGACCATGCACTCTCTTATTTCTTCTTGCAAAGTTAGCTTAGCTATATCGCGCAAGTTGACTGCTCCATTGCTCCCGTTCTTTGGATTGCAGCTTCCCAGGTCCCGGTAGTGTAAGATAAACTCTGAGTTGTCAGTCTGCCACCAACAGTCTGTGACCTGTGGGTCAGAGCATGAAATTCACCGTCCAAGTCTGTGTGACAGCTTCCCCTACCTATCCCTTTTATCATAGGATATAGGTCGTCCTTGTCTCGTGCTGACTTAGCCCACCAGCTAGTGTGTGTGTGTGTGTGTGTGTGTGTGTGTGTGTGTGTGTGTGTGTGTGTGTGTGTGTGGTGTGTGGTGTGTGGTGTGTGTGTGTGGTGTGTGTGTGTTGGCCACATACTCCGGTGCTGACCTTGTCAAAATATCAATTAATCAAATGTATTTATCAAGCCCTTTTTACATCAACAGAAGTCACAAAACACCCAGCCTAAAACTCCAAACAGCAAGCATTGCAGATGTAGAAGCACGTGGCTAGGAAAAACTCCCTAGAAAGGCAGGAACCTAGTGTCGTGTCTTTGGCTATGCCGGATTAAGTGATATGACATGCTATTCTATAAAATAATTTATCCGTAATTAATATCACCTGATTTAGCTAATCATGTAAATGTAATTAACTAGAGAGTCGGGCACCCTGAAGGAATATTTATAGAGCTGCCCGCCTGTCCAACATCACTGCTCTGGACGGCTCTGACTTAGAATACGTGGACAACTACAAATACCTAGGTGTCTGGTTAGACTGTAAACTCTCCTTCCAGACCCACATCAAACATCTCCAATCCAAAGTTAAATCTAGAATTGGCTTCCTATTTCGCAACAAAGCATCCTTCACTCATGCTGTCAAACATACCCTTGTAAAACTGACCATCCTACCAATCCGCGACTTTGGCGATGTCATTTACAAAATAGCCTCCAATACCCTACTCAACAAATTGGATGCAGTCTATCACAGTGCCATCCGTTTTGTCACCAAAGCCCCATATTCTACCCACCATTGCGACCTGTACGCCCTCGTTGGCTGGCCCTCGCTTCATACTCGTCGCCAAATCCACTGGCTCCATGTCATCTACAAGACTCTGCTAGGTAAAGTCTCCGCTTATCTCAGCTCGCTGGTCACCATAGCATCACCCACCTGTAGCATGCGCTCCATCAGGTATATCTCTCTGTTCACCCCCAAAACCAATTCTTTCTTTGGCCGCCTCTCCTTCCAGTTCTCTGCTGCCAATGACTGGAACGAACTAAAAAAATCTCTGAAACTGGAAACACTTATCTCCCTCACTAGCTTTAAGCACCAGCTGTCAGAGCAGCTCACAGATTACTGCACCTGTACATAGCCCACCTATAATTTAGCCCAAACAACTACCTCTTTCCCTACTGTACTTTTTTTTGCCTTTACCTCCCTTATCTCACCTCATTTGCTCACATCGTATATAGACTTGTTTCTGCTGTATTATTGACTGTATGTTTGTTTTACTCCATGTGTAACTCTGTGTCGAACTGCATTGCTTTATCTTGGCCAGGTCGTAATTGTAAATGAGAACTTGTTCTCAACTTGCCTACCTGGTTAAATAAAGGTGAAACAAATAAATAAATAAATATTCTGAATAAACTCTTAAAGACCTGGTAATATTTTACATCAATAGCAGTCAATATCAATCGTCATCTTAATTCAGTCTCATCTGAAAGTTGTAAATTCTTGGTTATCTGCACGAACCCTGGCTAACAATTTGAATCAGCAATACAAAATTGGGTTTAATTATTTATTTACTAAATACCTAACTAATCACACAGAATTACACATACACATAATTAAATCATAACTTGATTACAAATTACGTCATAAAGGAAAACGTCCCTAGCGGGCGGAACAGATATGACAGCTTGTTACACAAAGGAAAAGGGCTGGGTTTGAGTGAAAGAGCGGGAAGACTGAGGGACACAGGGAGAAGCTGTGCTATCGTAAATACAGTATCTTATGCATTCTAAATTACCGCCCATGTGGAACAGGAAAATGCAATAAATATTTACTCTGAGTTGCGCTTCGGTAGGTTGGTGGTAGATGGAAGGCCGTGTTGCCAAACCGAGTCCTTGAAGAATGTCTCTGGTTTTCAATTGGATACGTTGTAGTAACGTCATTGGGTGATAGACTGGATACTCTGTCTGTTCCTTCCTAACCCTCATTGCATCTGCTGTTGCTAACTCAAAGGCTAGGAGGTATCACTTCTGTAGTGAATAAGAGTTCAAAGTTCATACCATTCGCAACCAAAGCTCACGCTGATGTTGGCTTCGTTGTGTAGTTATTATCTGAACCATTCTGACATCGGACCATCGTCCTACATCCTCGGAACAGGAAGTTATATTGTCATCAAGGGCTTATATAGGTGGCGAGAGGAGGTTGTGTTTGAAAAGTTTTATAGCCCATGTCCCCCTTCACAGGGGTGGGCCACTGATTGAGCAGCCCTATCTTATGAAAACCCAAATCTCACATTTTAGAAGTTAAAATCACATTTCATCCCATCACAGATAATTTCATATTCAAACATTTAAATTAACAACATTTCCATGTGAATCCGATAACTCTGATGTGTAGACTTTCCACTGTAGAGTTTATGTCATCTGATTATTGATGAGAATGTCTCAGATGACCACCGAACTGACATCATATTTATTAAGTACCACCGCATATGTTCCATTGGTCGGATTACCAGAATATAGTTAATTTCCCCCCCACCTTCTGATGTTCCCAGAATCTCTATGTTAATCAAGGGTTTTGCAAATGTAACATCAGTAGGGTAAGAGAGAGGAAAAAGGGGGAAAGAGGTATTTCTGACTGTCATAAACCCACCCCCCAGGCCAACGTCATGACACTAGGAAGAAACCTAGAGAGGAACCAGGTTCTGAGGGGTGGCCTGTCCTCTTCTGGCTGTGCCGGGTGGAGATTATAAGAGTACATGGCCATTTAAGGCCAGATTGTTTATCAGGATGTTCAAACGTTCATATATGATGAGCAGGGTCAATTAATAAGAAGTGGTTGTACAGGGTGCAAGAGTAAATGTCAGTTGGCTTTTCATAGCTGAGCATTCAGAGGTCGAGACAGTAGGTGCGGTAGAGAGAGAGAGTCAAACACCAGGTCCGGGACAAGGTAGCACATCCTGTTCCCTAGCCACAGGCAGAAGAGTTTAAACTGGAGCAGCTGCACGACCAGATGGACTGGGGGCAGCGAGGAGACATCAGGCCAGGTAGTCCTGAGGCATGATCTTAGGCCTCAGGTCCTCATGGAGGGGAGGGAGAGAGAGAGAGAATTAGAGGGAGCATACTTAAATTCACACAGGACACCAGATAAGACAGGAGAATTACACCAGATATAACAGACTGATATCAACAGACTACAAACTTAGTACCCTGAGACAAGGTGGAGTATATCCAAAATGCTTTTGCGTTCTGAGTTGGGGCCCTCTAGCACTCCCTCCAACATGGGGGATGCAACAACGGACTCAGATAGCCGTGATGATGACCTGCTCTCCACTCGGGCATCCAACCAGCACTTTAGTGACCAAGGTGATGAGATGCCCAACATGGTGAAGGAGGTGCCAACCAATGTTGCGAACCCATTCAGTCTCAACGCTAAAGATGGGTCAGAGGAGTCATTCCGAGGTTCTGATCACACGGAGTCAGAAGAAAGCTCTGCCTCACTACGTGCGGTCCTGAGTGCAGCCTTAGCTAGGATAGAGCTTGATGACCCTGCAGCTATCCTGTTATTTTAGAAGGCTGTGGCAGCTACATTGTTCAGTGTGCAACCTTCACCAGCTTTTCTTACAGAGCTTCAGAGATACTGGGCCGACCTGCGGGCTCTCACCCACCACGGCAAGGATAGTAGGACGCTATCTGACATGTGCGATGCATAACAACATGGGCTGGACCATATGCCTAAGGTGGATGAATGCACAGCAGAGCTGATGCTCTGATGCTCTCCCCAAATGGAACTCCCTTTCAGTGCTCATGCTAGCAGAGAACAGGATGCTCCAACCAGAACACGCAGTCCTGGATCTCTGCAACCTGAAGGATGCATCTCTTCAAGCGTTTGCGTTCATGACCAGAGCTCTAGGCAGACTGAAGTCCACCCTAGTTGTGACTCGTTGCCAGGTCTGGCTTGCCCGAGCCCCAATGTCCTATGACTCCAGTCAGACGCTGAGAAAGCTCACAGTAGTCCCTGGACTGCTCTTCGTCCCTGCAGCTGAGCGGGTCATTGAACGTAGAAAACAGCTGAGTCAGGCTACAACGCTGTGGAACCCACAGTCCAGAAACCAGCCATCCGAGAGGTGTGGCAGAGGGAGGCCTGATGACCGTGAACATCGCCGCTCTCACTTGGCCCAGCCCTACACACGCCCTTTGCCCCACCACCAGCCTAACAAAGGTGCTCGCCAGCCCCAGATGGCGATGCAGCTACCCCAGCCCCCCAAGAGGCCGGGGCCATGGTCACCCCCCACCAACCCCACAATCAGGCGTGGAGGCAGAAAGGGAATGGCGGGGTCGGCCGAGTTACCCAGCAGCACCTGACCTACTGGGCATCCCACTCCTCAGACCAATGGGTGGTGATGACCCTCTCACAAGGGTACCGGCTGCAGTTCCAAGGCCGACCCCCACCATTCTCAGAGTTTAGAATGACTTCAGTCACAGACCCTCTGAATGTTAGCACCCTCAACCAGGAGATTACATCTCTCCTGGAGAAGGCCACGATCACCAGAGTAAAACCATCAGAACAGCAAGATGGCTTTTACTCAACCTATTTCCTTGTTCCAAAGAAAGACTGAAGTTTCCATCCATGGTCTAAAATGGTCTAATGTTTTCCTAAAGGTTCTTCACAAGATATGTGAGCGCATATCTATGTGTCTTTAACTTATTCCTCAAGCAGTAAGTGATTTTCTCCAAAGGGATACAACTATTAACTTCCGATAGCCACATTGCAACTGGCAGGGAGGAATCCAATTTCCATTTCAAGGCAATACATTTATTGGTAATCGCTAGCAATATTTCTGTTAGCTTTATAGTATGGCTTTGCCTAAGACTGGAGTTAGTAAAGTTGCCCAGTTGACAGACCTCCGGGTCTAAAGGGAATGCAACCCTGTGAATTGAGGATATGGTATCGCATACCCCCTGCCAGAAACCGAGTAGTTTTGAACACTGCCAAGTGGAATGGAGGAATGTTCCTTCATCTGAGCCACATCTAAAATATAGGGAGGAGATATCTGGGTTGAACTTGTGCAGTCTAGATGGGGTGATATAGAGCTGATGGAGGAAATTAAACTGGATCAGTCTGTATCTGGAGTTCAATGTGGATGTAACACCATCCCTGCAAATGTCACTCAATAGACCCTCATCAAGATCAATACCCAGATATTTTCCCCATCTAAGTCGGGGTTTATCTAGCTAAGGCAGTGTTAGTCCTGACATAAGAGCATCGTAAACACGGGAAATGGTCTTGAACAGTGGTTGGTCTGCGTGGCAGAGTTGTTCAATAGGTGACATCTTAGGTAGGTTGTTATGGTGAGTGAATGAGGACCCAAAAGCGAACTAACTTAAACAGAGTTTCTTTAATAACCAAACATAGGTAGGCTCAGATAGACCGGCAGATTCCGACAGGACAGGACAAGGTTACAGCAAACATGACGATAGTCTGGCTCAGGCATGAAACACAACAAACAAGAATCCGACAAGGACAGGAACAGAAACAGAGAGAGATATAGGGACCTAATCAGAGGGAAAAAGGGAACAGGTGGGAAACGGGGTGAATGGGTAGTTAGAGGAGACAAGGAACAGCTGGGGGAAAGCGGGGGAGAAAAGGTAACCTAACAACGACCAGCAGAGGGAGACAGGGTGAAGGGAAAGGACAGAGACAAGACACAACATGACAGTACATGACAGTACCCCCCCACTCACCGAGCGCCTCCTGGCGCACTCGAGGAGGAAACCTGGCGGCAACGGAGGAAATCCTCGATCAGCGCACGGTCCAGCACGTCCCGAGAGGGAACCCAACTCCTCTCCTCAGGACCGTACCCCTCCCAATCTACGAGGTACTGGTGACCACGGCCCCGAGGACGCATGTCCAAAATTCTACGGACCCTGTAGATGGGTGCGCCCTCGACAAGGATGGGGGGGGGGGGGGAAGACGAGCGGGGGCGCGAAGGACGGGCTTGATGCAGGAGACATGGAAGACCGGGTGGACGCGACGAAGGTATCGCGGAAGAAGAAGTCGAACTGCGACAGGATTAATGACCCGAGAAATACGGAACGGACCAATGAACCGCGGGGTCAACTTGCGAGAAGCCGTCTTAAGGGGAAGGTTCTGAGTGGAGAGCCAAACTCTCTGACCGCGACAATATCTAGGACTCTTAGTTCTACGCTTATTAGCAGCCCTCACAGTCTGCGTCCTATAACGGCAAAGTGCAGACCTGACCCTCTTCCAGGTGCGCTCGCAACGTTGGACAAAAGCCTGAGCGGAGGGGACGCTGGACTCGGCGAACTGAGATGAGAACAGCGGAGGCTGGTACCCGAGGCTACTCTGAAAAGGAGATAGCCCGGTCGCAGACGAAGGAAGCGAGTTGTGGGCGTATTCTGCCCAGGGGAGCTGTTCTGACCAAGACGCAGGGTTACGAAAAGAAAGACTGCGTAAGATGCGACCAATAGTCTGATTGGCCCGTTCTGCTTGACCGTTAGACTGGGGGTGAAAGCCGGAAGAGAGACTGACGGAAGCCCCAATCAAACGGCAAAACTCCCTCCAAAATTGAGACGTGAATTGCGGACCTCTGTCCGAAACGACGTCTGACGGAAGGCCATGAATTCTGAAAACATTCTCGATGATGATTTGTGCCGTCTCTTTAGCAGAAGGAAGCTTAGCAAGGGGAATGAAATGAGCCGCCTTAGAGAACCTATCGACAACCGTAAGAATAACAGTCTTCCCCGCTGACGAAGGCAGTCCGGTGACAAAATCTAAGGCGATGTGAGACCACGGTCGAGAGGGAATAGGAAGCGGCCTGAGACGGCCGGCAGGAGGAGAGTTACCGGACTTAGTCTGCGCGCAGACCGAACAAGCAGCCACGAAACGACGCGTGTCATGCTCCCGGGTGGGCCACCAAAAACGCTGGCGAATGGAAGCAAGCGTACCCCGAACGCCAGGGTGGCCGGCTAACTTGGCAGAGTGAGCCCACTGAAGAACGGCCAGACGAGTAGGAACGGGAACGAAAAGAAGGTTCCTAGGACAAGCGCGCGGCGACGGAGTGTGAGTGAGCGCTTGTTTTACCTGCCTCTCAATTCCCCAGACAGTCAACCCGACAACACGCCCCTCAGGGAGAATCCCCTCGGGGTCAGTGGAGGCTACTGAAGAACTGAAGAGACGAGACAAAGCATCAGGCTTGGTGTTCTTAGAGCCCGGACGATAAGAAATCACGAACTCGAAACGAGCGAAAAACAGCGCCCAACGCGCCTGACGCGCATTAAGTCGTTTGGCAGAACGGATGTACTCAAGGTTCCTATGGTCAGTCCAAACGACAAAAGGAACGGTCGCCCCCTCCAACCACTGTCGCCATTCGCCTAGGGCTAACCGGATGGCGAGCAGTTCGCGGTTACCCACATCATAGTTACGTTCCGACGGCGACAGGCGATGAGAAAAATACGCGCATGGGTGGACCTTGTCGTCAGAGAGGGAGCGCTGAGAAAGGATGGCTCCCACGCCCACCTCTGACGCGTCAACCTCGACAACGAACTGTCTAGAGACGTCAGGTGTAACAAGGATAGGAGCGGATGTAAAACGATTCTTGAGGAGATCAAAAGCTCCCTGGGCGGAAACGGACCACTTAAAGCACGTCTTGACAGAAGTAAGGGCTGTGAGAGGAGCTGCCACCTGACCGAAATTACGGATGAAACGACGATAGAAGTTCGCGAAGCCGAGAAAGCGCTGCAGCTCGACGCGTGACTTAGGGACGGGCCAATCAATGACAGCTTGGACCTTAGCGGGATCCATCTTAATGCCTTCAGCGGAAATAACAGAACCGAGAAATGTGACGGAGGAGGCATGAAAAGTGCACTTCTCAGCCTTCACAAAAAGACAATTCTCTAAAAGGCGCTGGAGGACACGTCGAACGTGCTGAACATGAATCTGGAGTGACGGTGAAAAAATCAGGATATCGTCAAGGTAAACGAAAACAAAGATGTTCAGCATGTCTCTCAGGACATCATTGACTAATGCCTGAAAGACAGCTGGAGCGTTAGCGAGGCCGAAAGGAAGAACCCGGTATTCAAAGTGCCCTAACGGAGTGTTAAACGCCGTCTTCCACTCGTCCCCCTCCCTGATGCGCACGAGATGGTAAGCGTTACGAAGGTCCAACTTAGTGAAAAACCTGGCTCCCTGCAGGATCTCGAAGGCTGAAGACATAAGAGGAAGCGGATAACGATTCTTCACTGTTATGTCATTCAGCCCTCGATAATCTATGCAGGGGCGCAGAGACCCGTCCTTCTTCTTGACAAAAAAAAACCCCGCTCCGGCGGGAGAGGAGGAGGGGACTATGGTACCGGCGTCAAGAGCTACAGACAAATAATCTTCGAGAGCCTTACGTTCGGGAGCCGACAGAGAGTATAGTCTACCCCGGGGGGGGGGTGGTTCCCGGAAGGAGATCAATACTACAATCATACGACCGGTGTGGAGGAAGAGAGGTGGCCCTGGACCGACTGAACACCGTGCGCAGATCGTGATATTCCTCCGGCACCCCTGTCAAATCACCAGGCTCCTCCTGTGAAGAAGAGACAGAGGAAACAGGAGGGATAGCAGACATTAAACATTTCACATGACAAGAGACGTTCCAGGAGAGGATAGAATTACTAGACCAATTAATGGAAGGATTATGACAAACTAGCCAGGGATGGCCCAAAACAACAGGTGTAAAAGGTGAACGAAAAATTTAAAAAGAAATGGTTTCACTATGATTACCAGAAACAGTGAGGGTTAAAG
The DNA here is from genome assembly GCF_057628025.1 of Oncorhynchus mykiss. Taxonomy (NCBI): domain Eukaryota; kingdom Metazoa; phylum Chordata; class Actinopteri; order Salmoniformes; family Salmonidae; genus Oncorhynchus; species Oncorhynchus mykiss. The sequence continues at coordinate 65,313,972 of NC_143025.1, read as the reverse complement.
GTAGCGTCTCACGCTGAATCCTGGGGAGAGGACTACCATCCAGGGCGAACAAGGCCGTGGGCTCCTTTAACTGTCTGAGAGGAATGTCATGTTCCCGAGCCCAGGTCTCGTCCATAAAACAGCCCTCCGCCCCAGAGTCTATTAAGGCACTGCAGGAAGCTGACGAACCGGTCCAGCGTAGATGGACCGACAAGGTAGTGCAGGATCTTGAAGGAGAGACAGGAGTAGTAGCGCTCACCAGTAGCCCTCCGCTTACTGACGAGCTCTGGCCTTTTACTTGACATGAAGTGACAAAATGACCAGCGGAACCGCAATAGAGACAGAGGCGGTTGGTGATTCTCCGTTCCCTCTCCTTAGTCGAGATGCGGATACCTCCCAGCTGCATGGGCTCAGCACCCGAGCCGGCAGAGGAAGATGGTAGTGATGCGGAGAGGGGGGCGACGGAGAGCGCGAGCTCCTTTCCACGAGCTCGGTGACGAAGATCAACCCGTCGCTCAATGCGAATAGCGAGTTCAATCAAGGAATCCACGCTGGAAGGAACCTCCCGGGAGAGAATCTCATCCTTTACCTCTGCGCGGAAACCCTCCAGAAGACGAGCGAGCAAGGCCGGCTCGTTCCAGCCACTGGAGACAGCAAGAGTGCGAAACTCAATAGAGTAGTCTGTTATGGATCGATTGCCTTGACATAGGGAAGACAGGGCCCTGGAAGCCTCCTCCCCAAAAACAGATCGATCAAAAACCCGTATCATCTCCTCCTTAAAGTCTTGATACTGGTTAGTACACTCAGCCCTTGCCTCCCAGATTGCCGTGCCCCACTCACGAGCCCGTCCAATAAGGAGAGATATGACGTAGGCGACACGAGCAGTGCTCCTGGAGTAAGTGTTGGGCTGGAGAGAAAACACAATATCACACTGGGTGAGGAACGAGCGGCATTCAGTGGGCTCCCCAGAGTAACACGGCGGGTTATTGATTCTGGGCTCCGGAGATTCGAAAGCCCTGGAAGTGGCCGGTGGATCGAGGCGGAGATGGTGAACCTGTTCTGTGAGGTTGGAGACTTGGGTGGCCAGGGTCTCAACGGCATGTCGAGCAGCAGACACTTCCTGCTCGTGTCTGCCTAGCATCGCTCCCTGGATCCCGACGGCTGAGTGGAGAGGATCCGAAGTCGCTGGGTCCATTCTTGGTCGGATTCTTCTGTTATGGTGAGTGAATGAGGACCCAAAAGCGAACTAACTTAAACAGAGTTTCTTTAATAACCAAACATAGGTAGGCTCAGATAGACCGGCAGATTCCGACAGGACAGGACAAGGTTACAGCAAACATGACGATAGTCTGGCTCAGGCATGAAACACAACAAACAAGAATCCGACAAGGACAGGAACAGAAACAGAGAGAGATATAGGGACCTAATCAGAGGGAAAAAGGGAACAGGTGGGAAACGGGGTGAATGGGTAGTTAGAGGAGACAAGGAACAGCTGGGGGAAAGCGGGGGAGAAAAGGTAACCTAACAACGACCAGCAGAGGGAGACAGGGTGAAGGGAAAGGACAGAGACAAGACACAACATGACAGTACATGACATAGGTTCCATTGTCCCTTGAGAGTCACCCTAATAAAGTTTCGTAGTTGTAGGTAGCTAAAGAAGTCCCTGTTAGGGAAGTGGTATTTCTGTTTCAGCTGATCAAAAGTAAGATCAAAGTAAGATCATAAGAACTCCCTCCTCGTAACAATGTTCCAGAAGAGTGATCCCCTTATCAGACCATGGTCTAAAGTTACTATTCTGGAAAAACATAGGGATTGTTCCATAAAGGGGTTTTAGGGGAAAGGAATCCCCCTCGTCTGAACAGCTCAGGCAGTTTACCATGCCAGGACAGAATGTAAGATTAAAGGGTTGTCTGTGATGGTTTTTATAGATTTTTTGTCCCATTTGTGAAACAATTCTGCCCCAGTTTCATCATTTACCTCAAGCTTTTCAATGCTCAACCATGAGTGAGAGGGACCATTGTCAAACCTCTGAGCCAGAAACCTAGACCATGCAGCCCAGTAGTACATTCTAAAATTGGGGAGGTTTAAGCCCCCTTGACTGTAATCAAGGGTCAGTTTATCCAGGCCAACCCTAGGGGTTTTGCCGTGCCAAATAAACTGTCTGGTCAGCTTGTCGAGAGAGGACAAAAATGCTGCGGGAACAGGGATAGGGAGAGATTGAAACAGATATAGAAATTTGGGCAGGGCATTCATTTTAATTACATTGATTCTACCCAGTAGAGTGAGAGGTAAGTCCATCCATTTACAAAGGTCACCCTCCACCTTTTGCAACAAACTGGCCAGATTGAGTTTATAGAGGTTGTTCAGATTATCATCCACCATTATGCCCAAATATGTGAAGCCCATAGGCGACCATCTAAAAGGAAAGAAGGTCACCTTTATTGGCATGGCTCTGAACTCACACACTATGAGAGCATGTATAACACCTCAGCACGTGGACAGCCTTCTTCTTTGCAAAAATTCCAGTTGAATGCATTGAAGGTACGAATGTTACAACAACTGATGGACATGCTCGCGGCGGCCTCTGCGCTGACACCGTTAGGCCTGCTCTCTTTAAGGCCACTACAAGTGTGGTTCAACAACCTCTGCTTGGACCTCAAGCGGGACAGAAACGCCAAAATACGGATGACAAGAGCATGCTACTCTACTCTGCGGCCGTGGAGGAAGTGCCTATCTGACTACAGGTGTCCCTCTCGGATCATTCTGGCAAGGCGGGAAATAGCGACAACCTAAGCTTCACTAACAGGCTGGGGAGCAGTGTGGCGACACAGATCTGTAAGGGGAGAGTGGTGCTCCCGCTGGAGGAAAGAGCACATCAACGTGCTAGAACTTCAGACAGTTTACCTAGCCCTGAATCACTTTCTGTCGGTTCTCAAACACAAACATGTCCTGATATGATCAGACAATATGATCGACAGTGTTCCACATCAACATCAAGTGGTAACAAGTTCTGTACGGTCCCTAGAAGTGGCCCAACAACTGCTGACATGGGCCCTACCACATCTGGCCTCCCTTACAAGCCATTCATCTCCCAGGCAAGGTGAACAAGGTGGTGTTCTTCTTATCATGCCATAAGCCGCTCCTGGGGGGATAGAGACATCATCCGCAAGTAGTGAAGATGATATAGCAGCAGTTTGGACCAGCACACCTCAGAGCAAACATCACACTGCTCCCTCTGGTTCTCTCTGTCAGAGTCCAAAAGCCCCCTGGGCATGGATGCCTTAGCCCACACATGGCCAGAGGGCCTACTGTATGCTTTCCATCCGACCCCCCTGATCTTAGCAACACTGCACAGGGTCTCTCAAGCTCAGCACAGGCTGCTGCTTGTAGCCCCCAGATTTCCAGCGAGACCCTGGTTTCCAACCCTCAGTCTTCCCGAGGAAGAACCTTGGCAGCTCCCTCACAGACAGGACCTCCTCTCACAGTTGGATGTCAGGATATGGCATCCCAGACCAACTACAGCTATGGGTGTGGCCTCTGAAGAGCCCAACCCTCTACAGATTGGCTGCAATCCTGCTATTATTGAGACGTTACAGAAGGCCAGAAACCCATCAACCAGGATGATGTATGCTGGTCGCTGGAAGCTCTTTACCGAATGGTGCTCTAATAAGGCGGTCTCTCTGCCTCGAAGATGTATGCTTCAGCCATATCGGCTAACCATATATGCATTGATTGAAGATTGGCAGGGAGACTACATCATCTGCCAATTCTTACAAGGTGTCCACCGGCTGCATCCTTATTGGTGGATTTGACACAACCTTCCTTTGAGCATACGGAGGAGATGGACATAAAATTGTTATCTCTGAAAATGGTTTTCATCTTAGCTATTTCATCAGCGAAACGTGTGAGTGAGTTCCACATGCTCTCTGTGAGTCCTGTCTGCCTACGATGGAAGGCAGACGACCTAGGCGTGACCTTATGACCCAATACAGCCTTTTTACCTACGGTTTTATCATCCCTTCACATCAATCAAGCCATCGAACTGGTGGCCTACTGCCCCCTCCTTTCCAGAATGCGGAGGAGGAGCAAGAAAATGTCCTGTGTCGAGTCCGTTCCCTCAAACACTATATGCAAACCTCGGAGCACTACAGGAAGTCAGACCAGCTGTTTCTGTGGTTTGGTGGGAAGTCAAAAGGCCTTCCATTGTCCAAGCAGAGGCTGTCACACTGGGTTGTGGATATCATCTCTCAGGCCTACAAGGGTGTAGAGCTCCCTGTCCCAGAACGTGTGATATGTCGCCACATCCTGGGCTGCGCTGAGAGGTGTCCCCCTGAATGAGATATGCGCAGCTGCTGCCTGATCGTCGCCCTGCATGTTTTCAAAATTAAACAAGGTTAACGTCACATCCTGCAACACCATGGGCTCTGCGATTCTTCGAGTGGCACTGGCGCATTAATCAGAGGTTAGTAGTGCTACTCCTCGCAACCTTGATGGTATGAGTCATCCATACTTTCAACCGTACTGGCGGTCTGAAAGGTATGAAGTAGAACGGAAGTTACAAATGTAACTATGGTTCTATGAATACCTGGAAGACCGTCAGTACATTCCTGTCACTCTGGATCTTTTGGCGAAAAGATTCTCTGTACTCCATACATTTTCCCTGAGACCCAAAAGTACTCGTTACATTTTGAATGCTTAGCAGGACAGGAAAATTGTCAAATTCACACCCTTATCAAGAGACCGTTCCTGGTTATCTCTAATGCCTCTGATCTGGCGGACTCACTAAACACAAATGTTTCGTTTGTAAAGATGTCTGAGTGTTGGAGTGTACCCCTGGATATCCGTTAAAAAAAATTAAACGGTGCCGTCTGGTTTGCTTAATATAAGGAATTTGAAATTATTTATACTTTTGATACTTAAAACCAAATACTTTTAGACTTTTACTCAAGTAGTATTTTACTGGATGACTTTCACGTTTACTTGAGTCATTTTCTATTAAGGTATTTTTTACTTTCACTCAAGTATGACAATTGGGTACTTTTTCCACCACTGTATATAGCCTGCCTAAATAGCTGCATGTAGGCAAACTCCCCTCCTGAAAAAGGTACATGAAATCCCTAGACTACCTGTTCTCGTGCTTATGTTTTCTTTGATTACTGTTACAACTGAAAAAGTACTAAGTTTGTTTGAACAAGCGGTAGCAGAGTCATGGAGTGAGTAGCAGCTGGAAGGCTGTAAAGTGTAAAGTACTTAATGGAAATTCTTTAAAGTACTCCTTAAGTAGTTTTTGGGGGTATCTTTACTTATTTATATTTTTGAAAACAAAGAGTCGCACACTATGTATATACTCACAGTAATTTACTGGGTAAACCACCAACGTTTCTGCATCACTGTGCCTTCTCTTTGATTTCATAGCTTACGGTTTTCTCCAGCTAATGCTTTTTGTTAGACTATTTATTTTTTTGACAACTTTTACTTTTACTCCGCTACGTTCCTAAAGAAAATATGTACTTTTTAATCCCATACGTTTTCCCAGACAACCAAAAGTACTCATTACATTTTGAATGCTCAGGCAGGACAACAATGTGGTCCAATTCACACACCCATCAATATAACTCATTTTTATCTCTACTGCTTCTGCTCTGGTCGGACTCACTGAACACATAGTGGGTTTGTAAATTATGTCTGAGTGTTGGACTGCCCGTCTGTCATAAGAAAAACAAAACAAAAATTGTGCAGTCTGGTTTGCTTAATTTGACTTTTACTTGAGTCATTTTTCATCTTTACTTTTACTCAAGTATGACAAGTGGGTACGCTTTACACCACTGCTTAGGGTCATGTAAAAAAATGCTGGGTAGGCCGTTATTTTGGGCTATTATTTTGGCTACCATGGCTATGCCCTCATAGCAGTGGCGACCCGTCATTCAGGGTTTTGAGCCCCACACTTGTCTGTGTTGTTTGATATTTTGGCATTAATACGTGTCACATATCAGTTTGCAAACAATGTAAAAAAAAACAACAACAACATGTAACTGAGTTAATAAAGCCACATACCAACATGGTCATTTTTTGCTTTCTTATGTAAGGCAGCTCCAAAATGCAGGTGTTTCAGCAAACTTTGTTAGTTTTTTCTCAGTTTTTGTTGTGAAATAGTTTGTATTCTGTTTCATTTGTTCCTGAAGGGGAAGGCACCTAGGGAGTGCTTAGGCAAGAGACCTGCGAGCATACATAACCTGTAGTATTTACTGTCTATGCACACTAGGTAAGACCTGGGCAGACCACCCCTTGTATTTTGGCTAGCGCACCAGGTGGTGCTAAAATAGGTAAGTAGTGGGTAAGGTAAGGTAGGAGAGGGGGCTTTGACATTGACTTTCTTTGCTTTGGTTCCGTCCAGCCCCTTTTCCCCAAATTAACGTGTGATAGAATAACTTCTCTGTAAACGGTACCAGTCTCTGCCTTTGTCATCCTTACTCGCACCTAAAGCCCCATACTTCTTTCACTCCACGGGGAGTTGAGTTGTAGCAGGGTGTTGCGTTCCCTCTTCCTAGAGGCGTAGGTATCATACATCTGTCTGTTCCCAGCTTCTGCATTAATTGTCGTATGTCGTTGTGTTACCCGGTTCTGACACTGGCACTGGCAAATCTGACCATAACTCTATTCCCTTGAGTCCTGCTTACAAGTAAAAACTAAAGCAGGAAGTACCAGTGACTCGCTCGATAAGGAAGTGCTCAGATGGTGCAGATGCTAAGCTACAGGAATATTTTGCTAGCACAGACTGGAATATGTTCCGGGATTCTCCCAATGGCATTGAGGAGTACACCACATCAGTCACTGTCTTCAATAAGTGCATCTGACGTCGTCTACACAGTGACCATATGTACTTACCCCAACCAGAAGCCATGGATTACAGGCAACATCTGCACTGAGCTAAAGGCTAGAGCTGCCGCTTTCAAGGAGGGGGACTCTAACCCGGACGCTTATAAGAAATCACACTATTCCCTCTGACAAATCATCACAGGCAAGCATCAATACTGGACTAAAATTGTACTGTCCTACCCTGGCTCCAACGCTAGTCTGATGTGGCAGGGCACAGCTGCGAGCTGCCCAGTGACACGAGCCTACCAAACGAGCTAAATAACTTTTATGCTCGCTTCGAGGCACGCAACACTGAAGCATGCATGAGAGCATCAGCTGCTCCGGACAACTGTGTGATCACATTCTCCATAGCCGATGTAAGACCTTTAAACAGGTCAACATTCACAAGGTTGCAGGACCAGACGGATTACCAGGACGTGTACTCTAAACATGCACTGACCAACTGGCAAGTGTCTTCACTGACATATTCACCTGTCCCTGACCGAGTCTGTAGTACCAACATGTTTAAAGCAGACCACCATAGTCCCTGTCCCAAGAACACCAAGGTAACTTACCTAAATGACTATAGACCTGACTACAGGAAAAGGAGGACGAGCACGCCCCCATTCTCATCGACGGGGCTGTAATGGAGCAGGTTGAGAGCTACAAGTTCCTTGGTGTCCACATCACCAACAAACTATCATGATCCTCATCACCAACAAACTATCATGGTCCAAACACACCAAGACATTTGTGAAGAGGGCATGATAACCCATATTCCCCCTCAGGAGACTGAAAATATTTGGCATGGGTCCTCAGATCTTGAAAAGGTTTTATAGCTGCACCATCGAGAGCACTGGTTGCATCATCGCCTGGTGTGGCAACTGCTCGGCCTCCGACCGCATGGCACTACTGAGGGTAGTGCGTATGGCCCAGTACATCACTGGGGCCAAGCTTCCTGCCATCCAGGAACTCTATACCATTGCCAAAGACTCCCGCCATCATAGACTGTTCTCTCTGCTACTGCACGGCAAGCAGTACCGGAGCACCAAATCTAGTTCCAAAAGGCTTCTTAATAACTTCTACCCCCAAGCCATAAGACTCCTGAACAGCTAATTAAATGGCTCCCTGGACTATTTGGACCCCCCCCCCCCCCCCCCCCCATTTTTACACTGCTGCTGCTGTTTATTTTCCATGCATAGTCACTGTACCTCTACCTACATGAACATATTATCTCAATTTCCTCGATTAACTTGTGCCCCCGCACGTTGACTCTGTACTGGTACCCCCCGTATATAGCCTCGCTACTGTTCTTTTATTGTTGCTCCTTAATTTGTTTTTATTTTATTTATTTTTTCAGTTTATTTTAGTAAATACGTAACACTTTTTTTCTTAACTGCATTATAAGGTCTACATGTTGTATTTGGCGGATGTGACAAATACAATTTGATTTGATTTACCAGTACAATGGGGCTTCACCTTTGAATCCGTGGCTAATGAAAAGTTAATGCCATCTTTATGCACTGAAAGATGCCATTTACCAGATGATCAGACCAGTGGAGGCTGCTGAGGGGAGGGTGGCTCATAACAATGGCTGCAACGACACAAATGGAATGGCATCAGCGTTTGATGTATTTGATACCATTCTACCTATTTCGGTCTAACCACTACCACGAGCCCGTTCTCCCCAACTAAGGTGCCACCAACCTTTCTGTGGATCACACAGTAAGTTTATTTTATAGCAGAAATATACAATTAAAATGCCTCCCGAGTGGCGCAGCGATCTAAGGCACTGCATCGCAGTGCTTGAGGCATCTACATTCCCGGGTTCGATCCCAGGCTGTGTAGGAGCTGGCTACGACCGGGAGACCCATGAGACAGCACACAATTGGCCCAGCGTCGTCCGGGTTAAGGGAGGGTTTGGCCAGCTGGAATGACCTTGTCCCATCGCGCTCTAGCGACTCCTTGTTGTGGGCCGGGTGCATGCACGCTGATCGTTTTTCGGTGTTTCCTTCCACACGTTGGTGCTGCTGGCTTCCAGGTTAATTGAGCAGTGTGTCAAGAAGCAGTGCGGCTTGGCAGGGTTGTAATTTCGGAGAACGCACGGCTCTCAACCTGCTGTAACTCCCGTATGGAATCGGGAGAGACAATGGGACAAGACTGTAACAACCAATTGGATACCACAAAATTGGGGAGAAAAGCGGTAAAAAATCGCACCTTTTGCAATATAAAATGATTTACTGTTATATCATTTGGCAGTTAACATTAAGGCAAACTTAAAGGTAATGATCAGTTCACCATCATATTTCCATTCATACAAATGGCTCTCAGAACATTAAACATGCCCTCAGGCGGGGACATTTCTATTGAAATTGTTGACGTCACATCCTTTGATGTTCTGTTGTGTGAACACTTCTCATCATGTGATTCTGTTGACTCCTACTGGGAATATAATATGAAGGTGTTCCAAGGTGTTGTATATCCAGCAATAACAGCCATGATTCAAAGCTAATGTATGACGGTCCTTGTCAGGTTATGAGTCAGCTGCCATTGTCCCCATTCTGTACTCCAATACCGCACTATCCTACCGGGGACTAGAGCCTACAACCTTCTGATTTACACTAGGGAAGGTTCCAAGCTGTTTTATTGCCTAGACTGGCCTATAGATCATTTATCAGCATTAAGCCTTAAGTGCTTTGTCCATAGCTGTCTATTAACCAGTTCTGCTGCAAATATGGATTTCCTTTAAAGAAGAGCACAATGACAGACTGGGGTCATGAATCTCTGATATGATCATTCACCAACCATAAAACCTAGTTCCCTATAATGAAAGGGCTTTGGAGTGGCTGTGTGATAAATTCAGCTCAGACTTGTACAGTATATTACCCTATGGGTCAGGCCGGGAGGATGACAGACTTGGAAGCTTGGACTGGTGAAGATCCGCTGCAGGCGCACGAGGCAATTGTGCAGAATTTATGTTTAGTCTCAGCCCTGTGTTCAATATCACCCCACTAACCCCTCGTTTGTGCAAAATAAGCACTATGACAAACAGGAAAGTGCTCCTTAGTCTTCCTCAAAAGAGTGTGGCTGGCTGTGAGAGGAGTGTGTGATTACTTTACTTTGATGGTGTTTGCCGTGGGTGGACCAATTGGAAGCAGAGCCTACATATTTGAGCTCTGTGTAATTCTGCATATCCACATTTGCCAGGCTTATGAGATGCAGCAGAGCTTTTCTAAATCGGCTAAATAGGATCTTCCTCGGTTTTTCTTAATAAGCATATGAATGATGTTTTCTGCATAAGTCAAATGAATGCTCAAAGAGAAACAAACCTTCTTAAATACAACCTGTGTTTGAAAATCAAACATTGAATGTGGACAGAGACAATGAGATAAGCTTGCCTTAAGCTATCACATTTGTACAGAAATGACACTTGCAGAGCATGAAATTGTCTCTCAGTAGTGCACCTTCCAAATCCATATCTTCCAATTCACAGTCAGTACAGATGAAAGACTACCAGCCTGGTCTCATAGACTAGACATAACATAGTAAATAAAATCCGGGACACTCCAAATTATATTATTGTGTTACGTTTGGTATGGTTACATAAGACCAATTGGTTACTGAAGGCAAAAATGAAAGTAGGGTGGTTGGTCTGGCATTTAGCAACCCAAAGGTTGTGAGTTCAAATCTCATCACGGACAACTTCAGCATTTTAGCGAATTAGCAACTTTTTAACTACTTAGCATGTTAGCTAACCCTTCCCCTAACCTTAACTATTCTAGCTAACTCTTCCTCTAACCCTAACCATAACCCTTTAATCTAACTCCTAAATGTAACCTGACCCTTAACCCTAACCCCAAGCCTACCTAATGTTAGCCACCTAGCTAGAATTCATAACATATACATTTTTTCATTTTTGTAACATATTGTAAGTTTAGCATATTTGTAAATTCGCAGCATATAATATGAATTGTAATTTGTAACATATCATACGAAATATAACACTCTGCAAAAAAGAAACATCCTCTCACTGTTAATTGTGTTTATTTTCAGCAAACTTAACATGTATGAACACAACAAGATTCAACAACTGAGACACATAAACTGAACAAGTCCCACAGACATATGACTAACATAAATGGAATAATGTGTCCCTGAACAAAGGGGGGGTCAAAATCAAAAGTCAGTCAGTATCTGGTGTGGCCACCAGCTGGCCACCAGCTGCACCAGATTTGCCAGTTCTTGCTGTGAGATGCTATCCCACTCTTCCACCAAGGCACCTGCAAGTTCCCAGACATTTCTGGGGGGAATGGCCCTAGCCCTCACCCTCCGATCCAACAGGTCACAGACGTGCTCAATGGGATTGAGATCTGGGCTTTTCACTGGCCATGGCAAGACATTCCTGTCTTGCAATAAATCACCCACAAAACGAGCAATATGGCTGGTGGAATTGTCATGCTGGAGGGTCATGTCAGGATGAGCCTGCAGGAAGGGCACCACATGAGGGAGGAGGATGTCTTCCCTGTAACGCACAGCGTTGAGATTGCCTGCAATGACAACCAGCTCAGTCTGATGATGCTGTGACACACTGCCCCAGTCCATGACAGACCCTCCACCTCCAAATCGATCCCGCTCCAGAGCACAAGCCTCGGTGTAACGCTCATTCCTTCGACGATAAATGTGAATCTGACCATCACCCCTGGTGAGACAAAACCGCGATTCATCAGTGAAGAGCACTTTTTGCCAGTCTTGTCTGGTCCAGCGACGGTGGGTTTGTGCCTATATGAGACGTTGTTGCCGGTGATGTCTGGCCTACAAGCCCTCAGTACAGCCTCTCTCAGCCTATTGAAAACAGTCTGAGCACTGATGGAGGGATTGTGCGTTCCTGGTGTAACTCGGGCAGTTGTTGTTGCCATCCTGTACCTGTCCCGCAGGTGTGATGTTCGGATGTACCAATCCTGTGCAGGTGTTGTTACGCGTGGTCTGCCACTGCAAGGACGATCCGCTGTCCGTCCTGTCTCCCTGTAGCACTGTCTTAGGCATCTCACAGTATGGACATTGCAATTTATTGCCCTGGTCACATCTGCAGTCCTCATGCCTCCTTGCAGCATTCCTAAGGCACGTTCATGCAGATGAGCAGGGACCCTGGACATCTTTCTTTTGGTGTTTTTCAGAGTCCGTAGAAAGGCCTCTTTAGTGTCCTATGTTTTCATAACTGTGACCCAAATTGCCTACCCTCTGTTAGCTGTTAGTGTCTTAACGACTGTTCCACAGGTGCATGTTCATTAATTGTTTATGGTTCATTGAACAAGCATGGGAAACAGTGTTTAAACCCTTTACAATGAAGATCTCTGAAGTTATTTGGATTTTTACAAATTATCTTCGAATGAGTGGGTCCTGAAAAAGGGACATTTCTTTTTTGCTGAGTTTATACTGAATGGAGTGTCACATTTACGTACATAATGATACGAAATGCTCTGAGACCAGGTTGACTGCAGATGTGCCTTTATAGGAAAAGAGACCCATCTAGTGTACATCTATGATTCTGTTTTGATGATAGATATGAAGTTTTGGTTTTACTTGTAAGCAACAGATTGAGGGCATTGATGTGTACAGTAGCCCTGTATTACATGCATTTATTTATTTTATATCAACACTGAGCTAGTGCTAATATTTAAAATGCTACAATTTCAAGAATGTCTGAATAATGGGCATAAAATACTAACATCCACTCAGCTCCTCTTTTCTTAATCCTGATTGGTGCATTTTGGGCGACTAAAAGGCGAGAGTAAGGCCACGCAGTGTAAACAGCACAACACAGTTAATAATTAATTAGCACCAACCAGATGACGTTAATCCTTCCTTTTTTTCAGTTCCTCTTTTCAAAAGCTTTCATCACGAAAGAGTGTGGCTTGGTTGTGTTATACCTCACAATGAACAAACATTATGCTTCAGGTAGTATGTTCCATGTTTTTTTAATACTATAGAATATGTTGTAGGCATACATCATTGAAATCTTTTTTTATTGAGAACAACAATCAAGCATCGCTTTTGTGCACACAATGATGTATGATTTAAAACTTTTCTCTCGAGTCACTGCCCTTCTGATATAATGGCTGTAAACCCTTGCTTGAACACACACAGATAATCACACATTCACACCATATTTCAAATCTGTCGCCTTCACAGGGCCGTAAGAAACCAAACTTTATAGCTTGGCCTTTATTTGCTCTTATCATTTTCATGGTCTTACTCAAAACAATAACTGCACCTTCTTTACCAAAGATGACAAGATATTTCATAACCAACATGACTTCTTTAGTCTGTTTCCTCAAGTCCTAACTACTCAGTTCAATTGAAAATACATGAAGATTCCATGGTAATATGTGGATGAAGACCCCTCAGCTATGGGTCAAGGCATGGACTATTATTCCCAAATAGGTTAGGTTTTGCTCCGCACGGACGGTCATTTTCCTCATTGAATTACACCTAGTGTGGGTTAATCATTAATGATGCGCACCACGGTGTCATATTAGTATAATTATATCATATTATAATTTACCAGTAACGAGCCTGCAGATGGAAGCGGGAGTTATCAGCGTGTACGAACATCTAATATCTGGCACTAACATCTGACTGGGTGAGTCACGTGAAAAGACTTCTACATCTTTATATTCTGCGCTATAAAGACAAATCTGTTTTTGATGTTAAATATCAAACACCCATTGATTCTCTGAGGTAAGTCTTTGTTAACCTTTGTGGTTGCCTTTTGGCGACATCAACCAAATCCTTTTTAATGTGGCTTTTGGGAAGAAAAACAAACAAAAGGCCCGTCTGTTCACCTTCTAATCTGTCGACTTCTTCAAAGAGATCATGAGAATGTTCACATCCATGTGACAGTCAACTGTTCATAAAAAAATATATCTATGGGGGGGGGGGGGGGGGGGCATTTCATGCATGCAGGCAGTCACACACAGTCACACAGACACCAGTAATTACACTGAACAAAAATATAAATGCAACATATAAAGTGTTGGTCCCATGTTTCATGAGCTGAAATAAAAGATTCCAGAAATGTTCCATATGCAAAAATGTGTTTACATCCCTGTTAGTGAGCATTTTGTTCTTTTAGGTGCTGAGGAGTATTTCTGTCTGTAAGAAAGCCCTTTTGTGGGGGGAAACTAATTCTGATTTGCTGGACCTGGATCCCAAATGGGTGGGCCTATGCCCTCCCAGCCCCACCCATGGCTACGCCCCTGCCCAGTCATGTGAAATCCATAGACTAGACTGATTGATTTTAATTGACTGATTTCCTTATATGAACAAGTGCGGCTTGGCAGGGTCGTGTTTAGGAGGACGCATGGCTCTCGACCTTCACCTCTCCCGAGTCCGTAGGGAAATTGCAGCGATGGGAAAAGACTAACTACCAATTGGATATCACAAAAAAATCAAGGCAGAGGGTGGCTATTTGAAGAATCTCATATAAAATATATTTTGATTTGTTTAACACTTTTTTTGGTTACTACATGATTCCTTATGTGGTATTTCATAGTGTTGATGTCTTCACTATTATTCTACAGTGTAGAAAATAATACAAATAAAGAAAAACCCTTGAATGAGTAGGTGTTCTGAAGCTTTTGACCGGTAGTGTATGTTTAAATCAGTGATTTTGTTATTTCAGAAGGAATTGGCCATATATAGACCCATAATACTGAATTAGTGTGGATCTGGTTTATATTAGTGTTGGGACTCGGTCAAAGGTGTAGACCTGATTTGTAGGAGTACTGGAGTTGAGGTGCAGGGATAGGCCTGGTTTACAGTTTGAGTGTTCAGGCTTCAACACATTTAGACCTGGCTTAGTTGACTAATTCAAGCATAGGTGCAGACTTTGTAGGTATGTAAATTGCATCTGAAGTACAGGTGTAGACCTGGTTTGTATGAATAGTATGTCTGAAATGCAGAAGTACACCTATTTCTATGACACATGGGGCTGACATGTAGCAGTAGACTTTTTGTTTTTCAATGTTGGGTTAGACTTGCAGGTGTACACCTGGTCTGTAAGAATATTGGGTTAGACTTGCAGGTGTACACCTGGTCTGTAAGAATATTGGGTTAGACTTGCAGGTGTACACCTGGTCTGTAAAGAATATTGGGTTAGACTTGCAGGTGTACACCTGGTCTGTAAGAATATTGGGGCTGAAGTACAAGTGTCGACCAGGTTTGTATGAATGTTTGGGCACTGGGGTAGACCTGTTTTATATGAGAACCCATGTATTGATCTGGTTTATATGAGTCATGGGGTGTAGAGATACACAAGGCTCAATTCAGGTAATGGGTCTGGATGGACCTCTATTGCCCATTAAAATCCTTTCTGGCAATAATTTTGTGGTAGGAAATGATTAGCGTGTACAGGTTACAGGTTAAGATATGCAAATGACAGGGTTGGGAAGTACAGCGACTAGCTGGATAGGTTACTGTTGGTGACGTGGGGAATACAGGCCTAATGAAAGTGGGTAACATGGCTGAGATAGGCAAGTAACATGGATGAGGTGTATTGGCAAAGGAACTGGGGTCTATGAGTAACAAATATGGCATTTGGGGCTAGGATATGGGTACTTGATTGTATCAATATTAGGGTATTTGTCACACCCTGACCATAGTAAGCTGTTTATTCTCTGTGTTGGTTGGGGTGGGATAGTGACTTGGGTGCCTCATCTAGGTATTTCTATGGTGGCCTGATATGGTTCCCAATCAGAGGCAGCTGTTTATCGTTGTCTCTGATTGGTGATCATATTTAGGTAGCCATTTCCTCATATATGTTTGTGGGATCTTGTCTACAGTTAGTTGCCTGTGTGCACACAAGTAGCGTCACGGTTCGTTTGTGCTTTATTGTTTTGTTTGGTGAGTTTCAATGTTTTAAATATGTGGAACTCTACGCACGCTGCGCCTTGGTCTACTCATTATGACGATCGTAACAGTATTGGCATGTGGGTGTTAGGTTTTGGACAAGGGGGTAACAGGGCTGGTTTGTGTGGGTAAGTAAGATTGGCAGGTTGTCCCTAGCGGTTAGAGCTTTGGGCCAGTAACCGAAAGGTCAATGGTTTGACTCCCCGAGCCGACAAGGTGAAAAATGTGCTCTTGAGCAAGATACAACTATGGCTGACCCTGTAAAAACAACACATTTCACTGCACCTATCTGGTGCACGTGTCAATAACAAAAACACTTTTTAAGAGGTGTACATAGATATTGGGGCTGAGAAAAATGGCTAATTGTTTGTTTATTTTATTATAGGCAAAGCACAGTATGTTCCCATCGGTCACAATTGTGACCAAGAATAAAACAATTTAAAAAATATATACTTTTCAATAAAAACATTGTTTTTTTTAAACAATATGGATTACAAGTTAGGGTTACTAGTGGTATAACATTGCATAGTGGCGTGCCTGAGAAACAATGTGGGAACAAATGGGTTAACGGTAATTGTATGACATCGAAGTGTCAAAATATTTGAGGAAAAAACTAATGCATCCTTCATTTGCATAGACAGGTCAGTCCAACGATTTCCCTGAAAAGCTTTGTCTTCATAGTCAGAGGGAAGTACATATTGTACATAATGTACTCTGCAGGTGGAGGACAGTAAGCTTTAGTGTGTTATAAAACAACATGGTTAGAGACCATTACAGCCACACTCCTTCCCGGTTGTTAATCATCATGAGGTAAAGTGACATTGCATGTGCATTCAATTAAATGTTGTATGAAGTTGTACACATAAAAAGCTATCTGGCAATATATCAATCGTAATAAGTAAGTAGAAAAGTATGGATAAAAAAAAGTACAAAAAAAAAAAGTTAGTTACAATCACAGTGCTAAAGCAGTTAAGTGTTTCGGATGAGTTTTAAAAAATTCCTTCATTTGATTTGGCAATTTTTCCACATACGGTAAACATAAACGAATTGGCATTATGAATAACTATACCACTCTTTAGTAGTGTGTCCCCCAAAACCCAGTGTAAATGCCCAATAGGTTATTATTCCATGTTGATCACTAGGCTCCAGTTGTTCTGTAGTTCAGTCAGATCACTTTCACCCTCACACTCCTCTGACTGCCTCACCACCACAGAGGGTAAGATCTCCACCTGCTCTAACTCCCTGTTCACCTCCACCTCTGGAATAGGCTTGGAGAGCAGAGGGATCTGGAGGATCCCTGTTGTAGGGCTCCAGTCAACACAGTTACCGCCAGATCCATCTTCTTCCTCAGACTCCTGTGGAAACAGCGTATGCCTCTGGGTTCTGTACAGGTTGACCTGGGATAGCCGCAGGGGCTGAGTACCCCTCCTGTTAGACTGTGTCTCGTACTCAGAGGGGTAACTTTGGGGCTCCTCAGCCTTGTCTTCCCAAAAGTCCACCTCAGGGGTCTCTCTGACTGAGAAGTGCTGCGGTGCGTAGGGACCCACCCGATCAGGCTCTTTGTAACTCGTGCTCTCCTCCCCCATCTTTAGACCAGACAGCAGTGGCATTCTAAAGAGCCCTTTCTCCACAGGCCCCTGTGAACATGGCGCAGATCTCTGTGCTATGTGCATATTGACCTGGCTGAGATGCAGCAGCAGGGTTTCCTCACTGTGAGATGCCTCACTTTCCCTCATTTCCGGAATCTTTGGGGACGCTCCAATGAAGCCGTATTCTAGGGGCTCTGGTTGGGCCTCCCTGAAGTCATCTTCCCATGATCCCTCCTGACAATCCTCTCTGCCAGGGGCTTGCTGGGCAGCGTAGGGTAGTATGGGCTCCCCCTCTGAATGTTGGATGAGGGCAAGGATAGTGTTGGGATTTATGGGCATCATCTCCATGGGCTTGGCCATGTTGACCAGTACCACGTTCACTGTCACAGCTTGCTCAGGACAGAAGGTCTGCGGTGGGTTCGGAATGTCCGATATTTCCTGAAACAGGAAAAAAGTGGACATGCATTTTAGTAAACTGCACTTCATAGCCATTGTTGAAGTCTTCTATTGGTCACATAAGTCACACAATTCTTACCAGGAAAGGGGGGCTTTTCTGTTTATTACCACAGACAAAGTGATAGACAAGGCATCCGACCAGGATCAGCATGAAGAGGCAGATGACTGATGGGACAACGGCTCCCAGCAACATCAGTAGCAGCTGGCCATAAAAGGGATCTGTAAAGACAGTGGTGAGGTAGAGGTAAAATAAGACAGATCTATACAGTACACAGCCGTTATAGGAAAGGGAAAGCCCATAGGATAAAGCTGAGAAGACAAACCCACACTCACTCACTAGCACACGCACATGCAGACACACACAAACACCCCTTGAAACATCAACATAATTCCTTCTCTAACAGGAAGAGAAAATACACCCTGGGAAAACACCTCAAGTTGTCTCATTCCTCAAGTCCTCTTGATTGTTTTGTTGTGCTGTACCAAAACCTGTTGAGTAGACTTATCCTGACAGATAGAAAAGAACACTGCACACTAGGTCATTGGAGCAAGATTAAATCGAGTCTTATCTTACCCTTTGAGGTTGTTAGGCACTGCCATTCAGATGCATGACAAGCAAAAAGAAGTGATAGGACCTGGGCCTTAGCAGAGAAACAATACTGGGTTTCATAGGCAAGCAGCCTATATTCAAAGGATCTGTTTTCCACAGTGAAGTGTTGCTGAAAGACAAAATGTATACAGAAAGTTAAAATGCACAATATAAAACTAACAATCATAATTAATCTTTGCTAAATATATAATACAAAAAATATATAATTGTAGATCACAATCTATTAATGCAGCAATTTTCACTGATTAAAGTCCCTGTAGACAGTCCTACATATTATGTAATTTAATTATTTACACAGAGTTACAGTAACCTAAGTAACACCAACCGTTTTGTTGCTTGTGTTGTCGTACACAGACAGGTTGTAAGTCATCTGAGGGTAGAATTTCAACAAGGAGTACTCTTTTGTCATGTTTCCAGTCTTCCATCTCATTGGACCCTTCATCTTAACGGTAACACTATTCTCCTTCACCACAAGTTTGACAAGTGGAGGTCCAAAGGTTGCTGTTTGAGAAAGGTATAAAAATGTCCTATCATATGTGGCCTGACACATTCTCCGTTTGAGTGTTTCACTTTGGCTCCTCTTTCATAGATAAGGAAAATGATCTTTGAACAGGATCTCAACTTACTGTCAGCTTTGGGTTCGAAACTCTTTTCTGTGAGTGTCCATTTGGAGGATCCGTTTTTGCCCAAAGCCTTGACTCTGGCAAAGTAGCCTTCATCCAGGTCAGTTGTCTCATTGGATAGATCACACCAGGTCTGAGGGATGTCTCTGCACTTCTTCTTCAACCTCCAGCGCACCCGTCTCGCTCCACCATCCATGCGGTCACCATAGCTAGGAGACAACAAATAAACACATAATGAGATGTGTCCTTAAATCCATGGATCATGGACATTTATTTACAAGTAGTTCATAGAAAGCTCAGTCTCTCGTGACAAAACCGAGTAGCTGATTTGGTTCTGGGTGCCGAGATCATGATAAAGGCTAAAGTGTCCTCACATTGCATATTCCACTGTGTAGTTGGTGTCATTTGGTGTGTCTTTCCCAGGATGCCACTTTACAATGTTTCTCAGGTTCATGGAGTTGAAGTGTACTCCTTTGGGACGCGCTACAGAGGTAACGTCTGAGACCACTAGGAAAGGAGAAAGAGCAGAAAGCAGATGATCAAGGTCATTTCAAAATGACTGGTGGAGCATCAGTCCTTAAACAGTAAACAGTTCTAAAATAATATAATTATATTATATAGAAATAAAGAGAGCGATTTAGACCCTTCTTTTGGAGACTGAAAATATATATTTTTTTATAGAACAGGATGTTTTGATGAAATTTGAACAATAAAAGATTTCATAAACCCTCAAAAAGACACCCTGCTTTCCCTCTGACTGTATGAGACCACACCTTTGTTTCCTGTGTGATTCAGAATACCACACAATCACGTAATTCAAGGACATCTCATGATTAGATAAAAGAAAATGAACCCTGTTCAGTGCATCATAAATGTCATTGAGCGCTGTTTTTCTGTATGCATGCCAACAACCTTTTGAAATAGCTTTGATCATTGCCTTGAGTATCAACTTATCATGAAATGTAACACATTTCTCTACCATTTCAACTCACTATCTACATCTGCTGGGTATGCTGATGGAAAATACATTTAGAGTGAGGTTCCACATCAAGCACAAGTAAAGTGAGTGAAAACAAAAGTAAACCAAAGTAAATGCCACCCACATAATGATGAACGTATTTGGGTGAGTTCCAAAGTGACAAAAAAGTATTACATTGGTTAAACATGCTTAAAATGACTTTTTAAGGGAGAAAGAGGGAAACAAATTGAACAATGACAGACAGCTGAACAATGATAGCTGAACTATTCCTGTAGCTTGACAGTAGCAAATGATACATTGTAGTTGCAAAATATTGAGTATACTGTCTATAGGGCATAAAACCAAGCCAACGGTGTTCTCAAAAACATTGCCAGGTGATATTTGATCAACTGGACTGCACAGCAGTAGTAAACATTTTCTTAAATTGATTATGAGCTGCAAATGAAAATTAAGCCTACCTGCGGTCCATAGAGAAATAATGTAGAGATATTTGACCATTCTTTCCCGTAGAATTGTTGGTAAATAGTTTATAGCATTGTCATAACAAAAGTTTTGACACCTTTAAAAGGAGAATTGAGCTCATGGACATTTCAACCGATAGGCTAAAGTAAATTATTCAGTTCTAGGATCTCGTTCTTCCACATCGCTTCCATGTTGTTCACGCAGAGTGGTATTCTTATCTGATATACCTTACACTGGCCAGGTCGCTTAGTCAAGTGACATGGGCGGAGTTATTTACTGTAAGATATTAGGAATTCGGAACACTAGCATATGTGCACATGGGGAAATAAACTAAGCCTAGACGTTAGTGTTTTTCCATATATTTTTAAACCCAGGTTATGGGAAGATAACTTTTGTGATTTGATATGATTCAATGTTTTAACATTTTAAAGTATGGATATGAAAAACACTTGTTCTGGTAGGGAACATGTCAGATTTGTGTCAAATGTTGTAATAACTTTTTCATATTTGTTTGTGTTGGGTCACCATAGCATAGCACTTTTGAAAGGCCCACAACATTCTTGAGATGGCAGTGCAGTGATTAATGTACTTGTTTAGGCCACATTGCAAATATTTCCATGTTTGAAGACTTGTTTGACTGGTGTGAATAGTTTATTTAATTGTCATAGATCACCACCTTGTGGCATAAATGCCAACTCTCCACTTGAGGTTATTGATGACGTTAACGTTTTACATTATGATTGTGCATGAGCACGTTTACTTAGTTTAAACTGGTCTAGACATATTAAATGTATCAGTATGATTAATAGTTTCATTTTAGATATGCCACAGACCATTGAAACGTAGATCGTATTGTTTTATTAAACGAAATGGCACCACAGACATGGAATAATGTACTGTGCCATATCGGTTTGTTTTTAAGGCTGCACCAATTTCCGGTTAACAAACGTTAGCCTTATAGCTGTAGAAACCATCCATAATCATTGAATGGAGCAGTGTCTATGTGATTTCTGACATGAATTGGTAAATTGTAGTGTTCATCGTTGAAGCATGGCGATTTCAATGGAAACCCAGCTCCAGAGTATATTCGAGGATGTAGTGGTATGTGCATTCTGTATCAGACAGCTAACTTTAGATAGCCAGCTGACGTTAGCCACTTACCTTTTGTTAGCAGCTAACGTTAGCTAGCTAGCTTTTTTTTGCTAATTCACTTATGGCCGAATAGTTTTTGGTTAGCCACATTTTACAACAATCTCAGCATGCATTCTACTTAGCCTAATATTTGCTGCCTGTTACATGTTAATACATACATATATACATACATGTTAATAGCAATGCCAAAACCCGCTAGCTAACTTTATACAACATTTCTACTTTAGCTATATAACGTTAGCCTATGACAACAGGGGTGTAATCATTATGCTGATTCTGTAGCAAAACCCGAAAACGAGAGGTTATATTTGACAGTCAGGTAGGTCCCTCCCCGTTAAGTTCCGTTTGGCTCTTAAACGGCAAACGGTTTCCGTAATGAATACACCCTTAGATCGTGCACGTTTTGTCAGGTCATAAACTCTAAATGTGATAGCTAGCTAATTTGTCGAGTGTAACATTCTAACCATTACTCCATTGATTGTCTATTCACTGAATGCATCATTTTCTTTTTCAGAAAACAGAAGTTATTGAGGAAGCCTTTGCAGGGTATGACTTCTGAAGCAGACTTGTTTTGTGAAGACATAGCTAGGCCAGATGTGCAATGTCTGCATCCCAGTTAAAGATTAAGTGCAGTATAAAAAACACTTCAGTGTCATACAATTTGTTGTAGTACTTGTGGAGGAGTTATGTTTTCATAGTTGGATTTAATGACTTCGCATTTGTCTTCTCAGCATGTTTATGGACACACCTGAGGATGAGAGAACAAAACTTATCAGTTGTCTAGGTGCCTTTCGTCAGTATTGGAGCACTCTTCCTCCGGTGAGAGAGATGCCCAAGATTTGACACATGCAGCATCAAACATCATTCAAACCTTATACATTGCACTTGTTTATGTAATTCCTCAGTAGTAACAAGACAGTTTGCTGCTTTTTATCAGGATTCCCATGACCAGTGTGTGCAGTGGATTGTCCGATTCATTCATGGCCAGCACAGCCCCAAACGGATCTCTTTTCTCTACGACTGCCTCGCCATGGCAGTGGAAACCAGTCTGTTACCTCCCAGGTAAGGATGTGTTTTTCTCTGTGAGATAATGACTAGTGTTGTGTATTGTGCTGAGGACAGACAAATTAAATGTCATGTTTTCTCAGGATGGTGTGTCAGGCTCTCATAAGCTCAGATAACCTGGAGTGGGAGCGGACACAGTTATGGGCCTTGACTTTTCGACTCATACGAAAGATCATCGGTGGTGTGGATTACAAGGTAAGAAACAAAGCACTTGGAGAGACGCTGTTGGAAGCCAAGGATGTACAACGTGTTTCCCTATAGCTCCTGAGTTAGTGACCAAATTTATATATTTAACCTTGCAAAATTGTATATATTTTTGTTTGGCCAGGCGTCTGAAGAGACCCGTAAACAATTCAAATCAAGTTTGAGAATTTTAAGTTTGTAATGTCGTCGACCCGGAAAAAAACGAAGTCTGCAAGAGCAGGCCACAGCAAGCCCGCGCCCTCTCCTGATTCGCCACCGGACGCTGCTAATGCCGGCCCCACGGAAACACTGACTGTGGAGATGCTACAATCCGTGATAGGCACCCTCAAAACCGATATTTTCGGCAAAATTGACTCTCTCTCTACCAATCTCAGGTCAGAGATATCAATGGTCAAAGACGAGCTTAAAAAATCTATTGAGAGTATAACGTTACAGAATAAGCTCGACGCACACGGAGTGGCTTTATCGGATTTGGAACGAGATGCTGCAGACCACAGCACTCGCATTAGCGAGCTAGAGGCTAACGTTGGCTCACTGACAACTAAGGTGGCATACCTCGACAATAGATGCAAAAATATGGAAAGTAGAATGCGGAGGAACAACATTCGTCTACTGGGAATACCGGAGGGAGTGGAGGGCCCAAGACCCACGGAGTTCATGGCCCAGCTGCTTCAGGAGCTTCTCGGTCTGGAGGAGAACTCACTGCTAGACCGGGCCCACCGCACTCTGCGTAGCCGACCACGGGATGGAGAACCCCCGCGACCATTAGTCATCAGGGTGCCTTTCTTTCACGTTCGCAATGACACACTGAGGAGATCGGGAGAAGCATCCCTTGTTGTACCGCATGGTGTGGAACAAATGGTTGGTTAGCTGATATTCTTAGCAGCCTAGTTAGCAGCCCGAATGTTTTGCTAGCGAAGCCAATTTTGCTGGGTTCATCGACATTTGAATGTCATTCTCTTTTTCATTTAAAAAAAGTTCTAACCCAAGTTGCCGCCTCTTTCAATATCTGGCTGTTTTCATGGTTCAGTCGTAGTTTTACCATCTGTATTGCTGTTAAACCGCTCTTAACCGAGGCAAGTTTTCCTTAGACTCTGTTGGGGACCAATCTATGTATGTTTGGCTTACACTATAGTTAAATGGTCACAAATCCCAGGTAGCACAGGGTAACAGTTATCATGCTTTGCTCAACTTTTCTTCTATTTAGGGTTTTGCTTCTGCTTCCCTTTGCATCGATCGACACGCCAGGGTTGCCCTTTAAGTCCCTTACCTTTTGCCCTCGCCATAGAACCACTTGCAATAACACTTCGCTCCAACCCCCTCATCAAAGGTATAGTCGGATATGGACATGAACTATATGCAGATTTATTATTATACACATCCAACCTTTCTGTTCCTGCTGCCCTTGCCTCTTTCGCATCCTTCGGTCACTTATCAGGGTATAAACTGAATCTCAGTAAAAGCGAATTGATGCCGCTGAATATGGCAGAAAAAAAGCCTTTACATAACTTACCATTTTAAATTGCTCACAGTAGTTTTATTTATCTCGGGGTACATGTCACAATCAGATTTACCCCCCTTTTCAAGCCAACTTTGTTCCTCTTTTAATCCGTACCAAGGACGATTTGGAACGCTGGTCTTTGCTACAACTCTCCTTAGTCGCAATAATTAATTATATTAAAATGAATACTCTCCCTAAATTCTATCAGTTCCTTCTGATTTTTCTTCCCAATACATTTTTCAAAAAGATCGACGGCCTAATATTACCATTTTATATGGGACAAAAAGGCACCAGGATGCGATAACAGCTTTTGCAGAGGCCCAAACCAGACGGCAGTCTAGCTCACCCGGATTTCAGAATCTATCATTGAATCTATTATGAACCTTAGGATCATTCACTACTGGTTGCAGAGCAGAGAGATATTCCCACCCCCAATTTGGCTAGAGATTGAGGCTGCCTCGTCTATACCGGCATCATTGTCTTCCCTTGCTCACTCCTCCGTTACAGGCCTCCTCCTTCACCAAAAATATGTGTCAAAACAACATTGAAGATCTGCAATCAATTTAGGCGCCACTTTGGTTTTCATACAACCTCTTTGGCTCCGATAGCCTCAAACCCAGCTTTTCCCCCATCTATGGTTGATGGTGCTTTCTCAATGTGGTCTAGGCTCCGAAGATTCAGAGATCTGTATATTAACAATACATTTAATACATTTGAACAATTATCAGCTAAATTTGGTCTCCCCATACATCAATTTTTTTTAGGTTCTTACAAGTCCGGAGTTCACCCGCAGCATAGATCCAGGATTCCTCACCCTTTCTGGTGAAACCCAGTATGACACATTTCTTATCCCACTTCCTACTCTGTGTCAATAATCTATAGTCAAATTTTCTCACTACAAGTTCTCATTAAACAATATTAAATCCTCATTGGAGGAGGAACTGGGTGAGGAAATATCTGATGAACTATGGGACGGGGCACTCAAAGGGTTACATAGCTCTTTTATTTGCGCTCGACACGGCCTCATTCGATGCAAACTCATTCATTGGACCAAAGCAAGATTATCCAACATTTACACGGATGTGAACCCAAATTGTGTATGACGTAATCGGTCTCCTGCTAGTCATGTACACATGTTTTGGTGTTGCCCATCTCTTGTTGGTTTCTGGAAAGACATCTTTAACACATTCTCAGAATTAAGCGGCACACAGATCGAGCCAGACCCTTTCATTGCACTATTTAGGGTTTCCTTACCCACAATACAATTGACAAATGAATAAGGATGAAATTGCCATTGTCACTTTGTTAGCGAGACAGTTAATTTTACTTAGATGGAAATCATCTGCAGCCCCTTTTCGTGCTCTTTGGATTAAATCTGTTTTGAATTGCATAAAGTTGGAAAAAATGTAACACACTTAATGGGTCTATAGACACATTCTATGCAATGTGAGCTCCCTTCTTATGTTAACCGACTACATTTCCCTGCCGTTCCAGGGTGATGTATATTTATATATTGGTGACGTAAGAGGCCTGGTATGTGTATACACGACATCTCGGATGTTAAGGACGGTATTATCTGTACTAGTTGACCTATAACAACTGTATCAAAATGTTTTTCCTTATTTATTTTAATTTTGTATTTATCTTTGTGTTTTTTTTGTCTGTCTCTCTGTTTTGCTGTATTGTTGTCTTTGTGTTTTATACTACTACCAAATAACTTACAAGTGCAATTCTTTTCTAAATGCTGGTATTGAAAATTCAATAAACAAAGTATTTAAAAAAATAATAATAATAATACCAATGCACTTGATCTCAATCAACGTGACTAGAGATCGTAGGATAGCATAGAGGAAGGGAAGTCTTATACAACAGTGTAAATAGTTTTATTACATGTGTATTATAGGATATTATCTACTAAATAACATGAATGATGTGCTTCATTGTGTTCCATCACAGGGAGTTAGAGATCTACTGAAGGCTCTGCTGGATAAGATTCAGACCATCCCCAACACTGTTAGCTCAGCTGTGGTCCAGCAGCTGCTAGCTGCACGAGAGGTACGCCTCCTTTCCAGCCATAGGCTTTTTCACAAGAGTTTGGGGATTTCCTGTTGAAATAACCTGCTGAAATGTTTGTTTATCTCCTCGCAGGTGGTGGAGTACATCCTCGACAGGAACGCGTGCCTCCTGCCTGCCTACTTTGCCATTACAGAGATCAGAAAACTCTATCCCGAGGGGATGTTGTCACACTGGGTATGTTTTTAACCAGGCTGTATTCATGTGATTTGTGTGGATAAATAATCGATTTGAACTGAGATACATAGCATCTGAGCTGGTCAGTCTTTCATGCTATCCTTCTCTTTTATTCTAGCTTCTGGGCAGTCTCATGTCAGATTTTGTTGACAGTTTTCGACCCACTGCAAGAATTAACTCCATCTGTGGTAAGGCCACCATTTGCACCTAACCTGCCTGGTATTGAGCAGTGAGATGCATATATTTATTTGGGACTATTGCTCAGAGACCTTTAAGTGACCTATCATATGTTTGACCTGTAGGGAGATGCAGCCTCCTTCCAGTGGTCAACAACTCTGGAGCTATCTGCAACTCCTGGAAGCTGGACCCCACCACATTACGATTCCCTCTCAGGGGCATGCTGCCCTTCGACAAGGTACTACTCCTAAACCTATCATACCTATCACCTCCATAGAAATCTTTTACCCAGACAGTGTAAAGCCTGTTTTTCAAAGCTTTTGTCAAAGGATGTGGGTGTTTTTTTCCCCCAGGACCTGTTTGAACCACAGACAGGGCTGCTGCGATATGTGCTGGAGCAGCCCTACTCTCGAGACATGGTCTGCAACATGTTAGGGCTCAACAAGCAGGTACTTCTCCTCTCCTGCCCTGCCCTGTCAGCTCTCCCCTTCCTCCTCTACCTCCCCCCTTGCTCTTGGTAACACAGGTACAGTACACAAGCCAAGGATGCTCCAGATGACCAGCCTATCACGTGAGGTGTCTTGTACTGTATTTAGTGCATCTGATTACCTGTAGAATCCAGATGAAGGCAAACAACAATGGTTTGCATTGCTTTGTTTCTATAAGGCCAGCCTCCAATCTATTCCCTGCCAATTCAGTGCTCTATGTTTACCCCCAGCCCTGCTTGGCAGCTCAAATCCATGGTGTTTCAAGTTCTGTCTGACTCTGCCCCTTTGGCCCAGGGACACACAACAACGAGTATTGGTGTAAGGGAATACACCAGCTAATATGCCCCGTCACATTCGCTTGATGTGTCTCTTAGGAGTACTCCGGCTTTACTGACTGACAGGGGAACTTGGAGCTGGCCTCCTAGTCACTGTTTTGTCTTCTCCTTTTTTCTTCCTTTCTTTTTGTTCTGTCCTGTCTTGCCCATCCTCCAATGCTCTAGACCTTGAACATTGCTCAGGTATGTTCACAATCTTCCTGTTGTATTGTGACTAACCAGTTACTGGACGCAGCTTCCTAGCCACACTGATCACGTCTAGACAACCCAAAAAATGACAAATAAAGCATAACATAGGGCTTGAAATTACCTTAGATAGAGGCCAATGTCCATGAGCACGTGAAAGAGCTGATATGACAATGCATCACATTGACAGGATGTGCAAGGGTCTACAGTTCAGCCTCCCCTTGTTGGCCACGTGACGTCTACGGACCACACTACATCTCATTGGAGTTTTAATGCTGTGGCTGTTGCTGTCTGTCAAGACATCTCTCAAAGCTGTTTTTTAAGAACATACTTTCCCACAGATGCGTTGTGTTCGGTCTTGGGTTTCAGAATTCCATCTCCCGTCCCAAGATCCTGTATACAAGTCCAGAAACACAGCAGCTTGACAATTATTTTGCTTCTCTGTCTTTCATAGATTATTCTACTTCAAATTTTCAGTGTTACCTCTATACATAGTTAGACACAATTGAAACACTCTTTCAACTGCCTGTACACTGTGGCAAAATTTACTTAGATTCTCATTTTATGGTGGCTAACTCCACTGCCCCTGTAGTCTCCCTGCATTAGACTATGAATTCATTTTGTTGAATTCATTTAGCAATTCTAAGAATGTGCAGAACAGCATTGTAAAAGCTCTCGTGAGATCTCAATGGAAAATGATTGTAGTAAAATGTGAACAAATTGTATCAATTGCCACCAATTGATACAATTGCAAATTTGATATTATTAGAATCTACTTTGGTGTGTTATATTATTGAATACACTAGTTCCTTCCCTATTCCAATGTCCTTGAATTTAGTAGCCTATATATACATATTCATTTTGAATGAAACAAAAGCATGTTACAAATCATTAATCGTATACAATTTCAAACATGCAACACTACCAAATCAACAAAGAGGATTGGACATTTTCTGTTTGAAACTAGAGGTGTACGTACCTGAGAATGACATGTTAATTTCAAGCCCTGATCTGCTGCATGCCGGAATGTAGTATAGTCCTGTCTGTTTTCAACTGTGGTTCGGGTGTATCTTGACGTTTGCACTGCAAGAGTTTTCCATTTGAATGTTAACACTAGATAGGCTACGTTGTTTCAAGGTACTAGATTGAAATGCACTCCAGGAATGTCTGGAATTGACCATGTCTTTGTTCCCATAGGAGCATGATCAAATTTATCTTTTGCCATTGAGGTTACATTATTGGATTTTGACACATCCACCACAACAGGGATGATTTGGTTCAAAAGCTACTATGAATCAGGTGCTGACTGACTAATTACTTTGTCTGCCAAAAGTCATGGTGAAAGCAATCTCCTGATTTTGAGTTGTTTTCCTAATGCAATGGGCTGAGCCTTACTAAAATTATCCTTATTATGTTTCAAAAGAATGATTACGTGGACCTATCTTTGGTCCTGGCCCTCTATCGGAACATTGTACTAAAAGGCAGCAAAAAGGCTCAAAAGAACCTACTGTATACATAATTCCATCGAAGATGGCTTTAACTCTTTAGATTCCATAAACCAATTCCATTGGTTAGACACCCATCAGACCAGCCTTAATCCAGTAAAGAAACCCCCATCTCAGAAGAGCATGTGTTGTACCACTGTCCCCCCCCCCCCCTCTCACCCTTTGGAGATGATGTTACCCTCTGCTCACAGTGTGGTGTTGATGAATGGCAGTGTGTTCTATACCTGCATGTCACTTTCAGGGGGCAGCTGCAGTATATCAGAAAGAGAAAGTACTCTTTGTGGTGTCAGGACAGACTGGGTATATCGACGCTTGTTCTCAGTCTATCAGCATTGTTTTTCAGTAAAGTTTTGACCACAAGCCATTATTTATTCAGTGTAAGACTGATTGTAAATGTGCAGAGCACCACCTGTTGAGTAAATATTGTCTTAACAGGTAATTCACATTGGATAGATTACTGAAATTACTTTAACAATGATGGCAAAAGTGACCAATGTGGTGATATAGTGCAGCTACTCTGGGATCTGGGCTTTCATTGGCAGTGGTGTAGTCTTCATGTCATGCTCTGTTTTGTGTGTGTTTGAGTCAGTGTGTACCCTCTGTGTGCCCGGGACAAGCTCTGTTTGTACCCAACATTTATGAGACTCCCGTTTGAGCCAAGTGTCTAGAGTGATGTTGGTGTGAGACCGTGTTTGGAGTGGAGTAAGAGGGAATGGAACTAAAATGAAGCAGTCAATGAGGATAGTCAAGGGCCCCTTTTTTTATTTTTTTATTTTTTTTACTCAACTACATTTCTGAATCCACTGTATGCGGATTTCACTTGTTTTGGTGAGGTATGGGCCAGTGCTGAATTCCCTGTGTGAGGTACATTTGACTTTTCTTATTTATTTTTTTTGTGAACATTTTTACACACCCCTCTGACACCTGTCTCTTTGGGCTCTTCCCCCCCCCCCCCCCCCCCCCCAGCACAAGCAGCGCTGCCCGGTGCTCGAGGACCAGCTGGTGGACCTGGTGGTGTACGCCATGGAGCGCTCAGAGACCGAGGAGCAATTTGACGACGGCGGCACCAGCCAGCTCCTGTGGCAGCACCTCTCCAGCCAGCTCATTTTCTTTGTGCTCTTCCAGTTCGCCAGCTTCCCACACATGGTGCTCTCGCTTCACCAGAAGGTGAGGTAGTGTTGATTTGAAACAGACACAAAAGTTTTATAGAAGTGGACATAGTCATTTGTCCTATTATTGTGAATGCTCTATTCTTGTTCTTGCTTCATTTTTACCATTGGCGATTGAATTGGCTCTTTTGTTCCACACTGCTCATCTGTGAGACAGAGAGACTGTTATACAGATCATGTCTAAAATGTCTGTCTTGTGTGTGTTGCTCCTCAGCTGGCCGGTCGAGGTCTGATCAAAGGACGAGACCACCTCATGTGGGTCCTCCTCCAGTTCATATCTGGCAGCATTCAGAAGAACGCCCTGGCTGACTTTCTCCCTGTCATGAAGCTGTTCGATCTTCTCTACCCAGAGAAAGAGGTAGCCACTGTGTGTGTGTGTCTGTCGTTTCAGCTCCTCCATCTGTCAGAGCATCGCTGCAGGAACCAGGAGGCTCCACTCTGAACTGCATCGAGAGCTGTTGTCTCCAAGGGGACGCAATGAAGGCATCTGCAGGCCCATCTCCCCCCCAATTGACTTCTAGCCAAGTCTTCCATTAGCATGCAAATACTGGATCTGTTTACTAACGCTGCGCTAACACAGAATCATGGCTTACTTGTCCCGCTTAGTCCAGAGCGAAGTGGATATTTATTAGCTTTCTGACCAATGGTGATACAGCCAATTGTGAATGAATGAGTGAAATATTTAGTGACATAATACATTTTACTAGTCAGGTGATACAACCATTTACTTGGTGTCTACGTAATTTAGAAGATATTGATATAAATTGGATGTTTATTGAAAGTTTTATTGGGATAACTGGAGACATCGTGATGTGTGTGTCTCTACAGTGCATCCCGGTGCCAGACATCAGCAAGCCCCAGTCGACACACGCCTTCGCCATGACTTGCATCTGGATCCACTTGAACCGCAAGGCTCAGAACGACAACTCCAAGCTGCAGATTCCTATCCCCCACTCCCTCAAGCTGCACCATGAGTAAGATAATGTCTCAATCAATCAAGTGTATTTTATAGAGCCCTTTTTACATCAGCAGTTGTCACAAAGTGCTGTACAGAAACCCAGCCTGAAACCCCAAACAGCAAGCAATGCAGGTGTAGAAGCACGGTGGCTAGAAAAAACTTCCTAGAAAGGCAGGAACCTAGGAAGAAACCTAGAGAGGAACCAGGCTCTGAGAGGTGGCCAGTCCTCTTCTGGCTGTGCCGGGTGGAGATTATAAGAGTACATGGCCATTTAAGGCCAGATTGTTCTTGAAGACTTTCAAACGTTCTTATATGACCAGCAGGGTAAAATAACAACCACAGTGGTCAACACCTCTGGAGTAAATGTCAGTTGCCGAGCATTCTGTGGTCCAGACAGCAGGTCCCACAGAAAAAGAGAATGTCAAATCAGCAGTTCTACCCTTAGAGGCCAGTATGTACTTAACACCAGCTCTTGTCTGTCATGTTGTCTACTAGAATTATCATAAGGAATCACTTAGGCAGCCAGTCTAAAAGTGTTTGTAGTCAGTGGTCACCAACTTGCAATATAACTCACAGATGCATGATTTGTGATGCCTTTGAGATAAAAGCAACATCTCAAATCTGGGGTTCGATTGCATTTAAACTGCTTGCCTCCCTCCTACCCCCTATAATATTTCACCTGTCCTTGTGTGTTTAGGTTTCTCCAGCAGAGCCTGAGGAACAAGTCCCTGGGGATGACGGACTATAAGATCGCCTTGCTGTGTAATGCCTACTCCACTAACTCGGAGTGCTTCACTCTGCCCATGGGCGTGCTTGTGGAGACTATCTATGGCAACGGCAGCATGCGCATCACCCTGCCTGGCACCAACTGTACCGCATCAGGCTCCGTCACACCACTACCCATGAACCTCCTAGACTCCCTCACCGTCCACGCCAAGATGAGGTGGGCTATACTTACCACAGAGAGAGATACTGTATATATCTATAGTCCCTACAACGACTACTACTGCTCCTTTCAATGGTGCTGTCAGGATATCACAGCAACATCACCAGTAATACTTCATTTAGTTAGAGCTCTTACTAGGGGTTATTGAAGTAAGAATGGAGCATCCTCAGTCTGAGAGGCTTACAGGAAAACTTGAGGATGCGTCCTATGATGTTTTTAATTAAGTAATTTATAATAAAAAAAAAACGCTTGAAATGCTGTGCTAAAAATAATCTACTTTAAAATGCATTATTTTAGACACCTGCCATGTTCTTTTTAAGGACACGCCATTATGCAATTTTATTCACATTTATACTGCCCTGTTTAAAATTCAAGAAGGCTTGGATAATTAGTTTTTTATTTAAACGTATAACATTTCAACTCTAGTCATCGTCAGGTTTAGTGTAGCCCAGGGTGTATGAAATGGCTCTGTGCTAAAGAACAGATGAGTGTTGAAGCGTGGTGTCTCCTCCCTCTTCTGTTGATCACTGTTGTATTCTCCCTGCTGTTAGCTGCCATTTACAATCGAAAGAATGGAGAGTGATAATGAGTTTAAACAGCATCCACCCATTTCAACCTAAAAGCTTTTTATTTTTTTAATGTATTTTTTTATACAGATGAGTGGGTTTTGTTTTTTTGACAAGATGTTGTCGCTAATGAAAAATCATCTGCTCTAGCGGCTTTACAGTGGATTCAGTGCTTATTCATTTTACAATAAAGCCATCCGCAATTTCTGAGCCAATAATGCCTTGAACATTTGTACTTGCATAAGCAGTATTCTGACAGTTCAGTGATCAAAGCATAATATATAAGGTGAAAACTGCATACATTGGTCAAGTCTCATTCACATTTCCCCTGTACTTTTAAGCCTGATCCATAGCATCGCCACTCGGGTGATCAAGTTGGCCCACGCCAAGTCCAGCATCGCCCTGGCCCCAGCCCTGGTGGAGACCTACAGCAGACTGCTGGTCTACATGGAGATAGAATCTCTGGGCATCAAAGGATTCATCAGTAAGTCCTGCAAACTCTGAATCCCCTTACAGAGCTTATCAATCCCTGCCTGCATTTTTTTCCCAAACGAGACCTGGTTCATGTTCCGAAAGGCACACCATAACAAAAACTTTTCTCCCTGCTGAACACGACCCTGGCCTGAGCAAGCAGCATGGCCAGATTAACTGTATTCCCAAATGCATCACAGATGTTCTAACTGCGACGACATGGTGTCTGTCTTGTTTTACCAGGCCAGCTCCTGCCCAACGTGTTCAAGTCCCACGCCTGGGGCATCCTTCACACTCTGCTGGAGATGTTCAGCTACCGTATGCACCACATCCAGCCCCACTACCGCGTCCAGCTGCTCAGCCACCTGCACTCGCTAGCCGCCGTGCCCCAGACCAACCAGAACCAGCTACACCTCTGGTCAGTAACTACAAGAGGAGGCACAGTCAGACACAATTTTTAGGGCCAGGTCCTGGTTGCATAGTAGAGTAATGGTTTTCATCTGAAGCAATATGTTGATCCTGTTTTACTATCTCACAAAATAAATACGATTTCTTTGACAAGATGATTAGTCAGTGAATCAGGCCGTCTCCGTGGTAACCAGATACTCTTTCTGCAGTACATGCTTTCAAACTACCATAAAAACCCTTGAAGTGTGCACTTACGTAAGGTAATATTTTAGGAGCTTTATGCAATACCCTATTTCCCTTAGGTAAGAGAACATTATAATTCCTTAAGGGAAATACTTAAGATGTTTTATACAACCGTAATCTGACCAGGAAACACTCAACACCCTAGGTGTAGTCATATACTATAACTAGAGGCCTGAATATTTCCTGGTTAGGTCATTTGACTAGTTAAAAACTCCTTCACCTACGTGGTCAGCACCACAGGGGTTACAGGTCCTTGAGCTCCTGCGCAGGTAGGGATGGCTCATTACAATCACAGATACATAAGACCAGAAAGGATTTAGTACTCTGGGGTCAAGCCAGTGCAAGCCAAGGTGTTATAAGAGGAATGATGTGCTATTGAGCGGACGTTATTCAATCATTGCCAATTTAATAAGAACGTTACATAGAAATGGGTCAGCGTTTTGCAAAGACGTAACTCTGTACATAACCACGAGCTTTCACTGTGAAATATAAGTAACCTTTTTTTTTGTATGTCTGTTTCTGTGTCCTCAGTGTTGAGAGCACAGCGTTAAGGTTGATTACAGCGTTGGGGAGTTCCGAGGTTCAGCCTCAGTTCACCCGCTTCCTCAGTGACCCCAAAACGGTGCTGTCAGCTGAATCTGAGGAGCTCAACCGTGCGCTCATCCTGACTCTGGCCAGAGCCACCCACGTCACAGGTCTGCCTCTATCTAACTTAGAGTACCAGTCAAAAGTGTGGACACACCTACTCATTCAAAGATTTTTCTTTATTTTTGTACTATTTTCTACATTGTAGAATAATAGTAAAGACAATAAAACTATGAAATAACACATATAGAATCATGTAATAACCCAAAGTGTTAAACAAATCAAAACATATTTTATATTTGAGCTTCTTAAAAGTAGCCACCCTTTGCCTTCAAATCAAATTGTATTTGTCACATGCACCGAATACAACACCTTACTGTGAAATGCTTACTTACAAGCCCTGAACCAACAGTGCAGTTCAAGAAATGGTTAAGAAAATATTTACTAAATTAAAAGTAACACAGTAGAATTACATAACAATAACGAAGGCTATATACAGTGGACACCGGTACCGAGTAAATGTGCTGGGGTACAGGTTAGTCGAGGTAATTTGTACATGTAGGTAGGGGTAAGGTGACTATGCATAGATGATAAACAGCGAGTAGCAGCAGTGTAAAAACAAAGGGGGGAGGGGTCAATGTTAATATACCGGATGGCCATCTGATGATTAGTTCAGCAGTCTTATAGCTTGGGGGTAGAAGCTGCTAAGGAGCCCTTTGGACCTAGACTTGGCGCTCCAGTACCGCTTGCTGTGCGATAGCAGAGAGAACAGTCTGACTTGGGTGACTGGAGTTTTAGACAATTTTTTTGGGTCCTTCCTCTGACACTGCCTGGTATATAGGTCCTGGATGGACTACACTCTGTAGCACCTTACGGTCAGATACCGAGCAGTTGCCATAACAGGCGTTGATGCAACTGGTCAGGATGCTCTCGATGGTGCAGCTGTGGAACGTTTTGAGGATCTGGTGACCCATGCCAAATCTTTTCAGTCTCCTGAGGGGGAATAGGTGTTGTCGTGCCCGCTTCACGACTGTCTTGGTGTGTTTGGACCATGGTAGTTTGTTGGTGATGTGGACACCAAGGAACTTGAAACTCTCGACCCGCTCCACTTCAGCTCTGTCGATGTTAATGGGGGCCTTTTCGGCTCTCCTTTTCCTGTAGTCCATGATCGTCTCCTTTGTCTTGCTCACATTGAGGGAGAGGTTGTTGGCCTGGCACCACACAGACAGGTCCTTGACCTCCTCCCTATAGGCTGTCTCATTGTTGTCGCTGATCAGGCCTACCGCTGTTGTCATCAGAAAACTTCATGATGGTGTTGGAGTTGTGCTTGGCCACACAGTCATGGGTGAACAGGGAGTACAGGAGGGGACTAAGCACGCACCCCTGAGGCGAACCGGTGTTGAGGATCAGAGTGACAGATGTGTTGTTACCTACCCTTACCACCTGGGGGCGGCCCGTCAGGAAGTCCAGGATCCAGTTGCAGAGGGAGGTGTTTAGTCCCAGGGTCATTAGCTTAGTGATGAGCTTTGTGGGCACCATGGCGTTGAACGCTGAGCTGTAGTCAATGAATATCATTCTCACATAGGTGTTCCTTTTGTCCAGGTGGGAAAGGGCAGTATGGAGTGTTATTGAGATTGCGACATCTGTGGATCTGTTGGGCGGTATGTGAATTGGAGTGGGCCTAGGATTTCTGAGATGATGGTGTTGATGTGAGACATGACCAGCCTATCAAAGCACTTCATGTCTACTGAAGAGAGCTATGGGGTGGTAGTCATTTAGGCAGGTTACCTTCACGTTCTTGGGCACATTGTGGTCTGCTTGAAACGTGGGTATTACAGACTCGGTCAGGAAGAGGTTGAAACTGTCTGTGATGACACTTGCCAGTTCGTCCGCGCATGCTCTTAGTACACGCTCTGGTAATCTGTCTGGCCCCGCGGCCTTGTAAATTTTGGCCTGTTTAAAGGTCTTGCTGAAATTGGCTACGGAGAGTGTGATCACAAAGTCCTCCGGAACAGCTGGTGCTCTCATAAATGCTTCAGTGTTGCTTGCTTCGAAGCGAGCATAAAAGGCAATTAGCTTGTCTGGTAGGCTTGCGTCACTGGGCAGCTGGTGGCTAGGTTTCCCTTTTGTAATCCGTAATAGTTTGCAAGACCTGCCACATCCGACATTGTGCAAAGCTGTCATTCTTGGCATTCTCTCAACCAGCTTCATGAGGTAGTCCCCTGGAATGCAATTCAATTAACAGGTGTGCCTTGTTAAAAGTTAATTTGTGGAATTTATTTCCTCGTTAATGTGTTTGTGACGAGGTAGATGTGGTATACAGAAGATAGCCCTATTTGGGAAAAGACCAAGTCCATATTGTGGCAAAAACGGCTCATATAAGCAAAGAGAAACAACAGTCCATTACTTTTGACAAGGTCAGTCATTCCAGAAAGTTTTAACTGCTTTTAAAGTTTCTTCAAGTGCAGTCGCAAAAACCGCCAAGGGAAAGGAAGACCCAGAGTTACCTCTGCTACAGAGGATAAGTTCATTAGAGTTAACTGCACCTCAGATTGCAGCCCAAATAAATTATTCAGAAGTAACAGGCACGTCTCAACATCAACTGTTCAGAGGAGACTGTGTGAATCAGGCCTTCATGGTCGAATTGCTGCAAAGAAACCACTACTTAAGGACAACTGTAAGAAGAAGAGACTTGCTTGGGCCAAACATGAGCAATGGACATTACACTGGTGGAAATCTGTCCATTGGTCTGATGAGTCCAAATGTGAGTTTCTTTTGGTTCCAACCACCGTGTCTTTGTGAGACGCAGAGTAGGTAAACGGATGATCTCCTCATGTGTGGTTCCCACCGTGAAGCATGGAGTTGTGGGGGTGCTTTGCTGATGACACTGTGATTTATTTAGAATTCAAGACCCACTTAACCAGCATTCTGCCATGATACGCCATCCCATCTGGTATGCTCTTAGTGGGACTGTCATTTGATTTTCAACAGAACAATGGCCCATAACACACCTCCAGGTTGTGTAAGGGCTATTTCACCAAGTAGAGTGATGGAGTGCTGCATCAGATGACCTGGCCTCCACAATCACCTGACCTCAACCCAATTGAGATGGTTTGGAAGGAAAATCTACCCATGCTAGATTACGGAGATGTAATTTATAAATCAAATCAAATTGTATTGGTCACATACACATGATTAGCAGGTGTAAGAATGCGAACAGCATTCTTACATAGGTATTATTTTTGTCCAGATGGGATAGGGCAGTGTGATGGCGATTGCAATTTATAGATCGGCAGGGTACTCTCGAGCGGCTAGGTGTTCTTTAGCATTCAGCCATCAGATATGCCATCAATGCTCCTTATAGGAAACATCACTGCACGCTATACTCCCCTGTAAACTGGCCATCTCTGTATACCTGTCCCAAGACCCACTGGTTGATGCTTATTTATAAAACCCTCTTAGGCCTCACTCCCCCCTATCTGAGATATTTACTGCAGCCCTCATCCTCCACATACAGCACCTGTTCTGCCAGTCACATTCTGTTAAAGGTCCCCAAAGCTCACACATCCCTGGGTCTCTCGTCTTTTCAGTTCGTTGCAGCTCACGACTGGAACGAGCTGCAACACACTCAAACTGGACAGTTTTATCTCAATCTCTTAATTCAGAAACTCAAACATGGACACTCTTACTGACAGTTGTGGCTGCATTGCGTGATATATTGTTGTCTCTACCTTCTTGCCCTTTGTGCTGTTGTCTGTGCCCTATAATGTTTGTACCATGTTTTGTGCTGCTGCCATGTTATGCTGCTACCATGTTGTCATGTGTTGCTACCATGCTATGTTATCTTAGGTCTCCCTTTATGTAGTGTTGTGTGTTGTCTCGTCGTGGTGTGTGTATATTATATATATATATTTAAATCCCAGTCGCTGTTCCCACAGGAGGCCTTTGGTAGGCAGTCATTGTGAGTTTGTTCTTAACTGACTTGCCTAGTTAAATACAAAATAAATGTTTTTTACAAAGCAGCCAACAAGTGCTCAGCATATGTGGGAACTCCTTCAAGACTGTTGGAAAAGCATTCCCCATGAAGCTGGTTAAGATAATGCCAAGAGTGTGCAAAGCTGTCAAGGCAAAGGGTGGCTACTTTGAAGAATCTCAAATATAAAATATATATCTCAAATATAACACTTTTTTTGGTTACTACATGATACCATATGTGTTATTTCCCAGTTTTGATGTCTTCACTTATTCTACAATGCAGAACAACCCTTGAATGAGTTGGTGTGTCCAAACTTTTGACTGGCACCGTGTATGAAATGTTGAACTGACATTACAACACGTGTCTGATGCCTGTGAAACTCATCATAGCTCAGCGTAACGCTGACTAGTAGGTCAGCATTAACAAAACGTTCACCTAACCCAAGACTCATTTTCCTTCCACTGCTTTCTCTGGTCCAGATTTCTTCACGGGCTCCGACTCCATCCAGGGTACGTGGTGTAAGGACATCCTGCAGACCATCATGAACTTTACTCCTCACAACTGGGCCTCTCACACCCTGAGCTGTTTCCCTGCTCCTCTTCAGGTACGGAGAGAGAGAGAGAGAGAGTCAATTTGGGAATTTGGGCTTATTTCTACAGGGGGCAGCCATAGAGAATTATTGACTGAGAGAATCCTATTTCAAACGCAACATATCACGACAGTACCGCCCCAACCCGGCTAAAGTGAATGTTAATTTAATGGTACCTACACACAGACTGAGCCCATTCATATTTTTCAGATGACAGACGGACACAAAGTCCCAGTTGAACATATGAGTATTTATCCTGTTACACAGAAGAAAAGGAGAAAACAAAGACATCTGTGTGCGTGTTCCCTCAGGCGTTCTTCAAGCAGAACAACGTTCCCCAGGAGAGCCGCTTCAACCTGAAGAAGAACGTGGAGGAGGAATATAGGAAGTGGAAGAGCATGACCAACGAGAACGACATCATCACCCACTTCTCCATGCAGGGATCGCCGCCCCTCTTCCTGTGTCTGCTGTGGAAGATGCTGCTGGAGACTGACAAAATCAACCAGATCGGCTTCAGGTACACCACAAAGTATTCACTTCTTTTCTATTCTACGGTTGCACAACACTTAACCATTTTATTTGTGCATTTATGAAATGTATTCGACAGGGACAGTGCACATGAATCAACGTTTCCGGTTCAACATCAGGCTATCAGTTCCTATTTTAACGGTAGCAGGGCCACGTCCTGTGGATTTGTTCTCATTATCCTGCTGATTTTATATGGTCATTAATAAATATTATAAGGTAACCTGGGACCGTTTTTAAGGAGGTCAACGTTCTGATTGGCTGAGCCCTGTGAATGTTAAGTGGGTGGGGAACAGAGGGGTGTGGCTTCTCTGGGGTGCAGCTGCTCCTTCTCCAGACAGAGGGCAGTTGTGTGGATGGAGATGCCTGACCCCACACACACGTTCCACTTGTCATTCTAATCACGAGTGCTGAGAGATAATGATCTTTACACTCCCCGCACGCTCCGACAGCACCAATACAGCTCTGCTGCCGCTTTTCGTCTTTTAATTTTTTTCTCTGAGCTCCCCCCCCCCAGACACAGTCTGTACCAGCAAGGCAGTTTTTAAAGTGCTTTCTGAAGCAGAAGCAACCTGTAGCCAGTGCAGCAACCTGTACAGCAACCTGTAGCCAGTGCCCAGCTGATAAAGTGCTGTTGCTGATTCCATCTTGGTGTGGAAATCAGCACAGCTTCACAACCAATCCCTTGAGCCGGATTGCGGGTTATGTGCTGAGTGCTGCTGTTCCGTAGAGGCTATGTGCTATCTGCTGTCTGCTCTCTCTGCAGGCCAGGGGTTTGAGGCGATTGGAGTGGAGAGCTCTTCTAATTATCACCAGGCGGGAGGGGTGAAATGGCTGTGAAGGGCTGCTGTTTGCGTAACCCTCCGGAGGGAGTCTCTGTAAAAGTTCTTAAACACTCAATGACTCTCTCCCAAGCACCTTCTATACCCCTCTCTCTCTCTCTCTCCCTCCCTGACACTTTCTTTCCAACTCTCCCTCTTTCTCCCTCCATCTCTTGTCTGTAGGAAAGAATCTATGGCCTCTCCCCAACAGAGTTTGAGTGTGAGGAATGCGAATAGCCTTGTCTACTGTAAACCTGCCTCCGGCTCTTTACGTCACTACCCAGTGGAGAGTGATGGCTTTCCTTGAGTAGGCAGTCATGCACCGCACGCCACCATTTGTAATATGATTTACCGCCAGTGAAAGGTATTTTGCCTACGGGGCTTTTAAGAAGTGACTAAGGACTTTGCTTTTGCGGTAACTGGCTGCTGTTAATGACAGCCTGTTAACGCAACCAAGCCAGTACAGTAAAACTGCTCTCCTTCTGTCCTCTAAATAGGGCCTGTCTGCTAGGAAGCCAGAGTCTGGGGGATTGGGAGAGCGCAGTGGTGGTTGTTGTGGTAGGGCCAGGTAGGGTGGGGTGGTAGGAAGGCTGCCACAGGGGGCCACTACCACTGGGAATGGCTACTGTGGGCCCTAGGCTTGGCTCTCAGCTTCTGGATGCTGTTGAGAGGAACACACTGAAGCAGATGGTGTCAGAAGGCTGTTTGCTGGTTGTTGTTTGTGTTGATGAGGGTGTTGATGGTGTTTGAGAACAGCTTTGCATTGAATCATGAAGTAATTGTGTTATTGACAGATGGCCTTTTGAATTCAGAGGAATAAATGCTCACTTGTTATAAAGACTCATGGTAAACAAGCAATGGTACTGTACATTATGTCAATTTGACATGTGTGTGACTGTGCAGGTGTCTGTGTGTTGTGACACAAGGCCATCCTGACCAGCCGTGTGTCCTGTCTTGCCCCAGGGTTCTGGAGAGGATCGGGGCGCGGGCGCTGGTGGCCCATGTCAGGACGTTTGCAGACTTCCTGGTCTATGAGTTCTCCACGTCGGCCGGTGGCCAGCAGCTCAACAAGTGTATCGAGATCCTCAACGACATGGTGTGGAAGTACAACATTGTCACGCTGGACAGACTCATCCTGTGCCTGGTAAGGATGAGATGAAACTATGGGCCAGTCATATGGTTCACCTCAAATGAAGCCTTTGAAAGCTTCAATCACAGTATGAATAATTATGTGTTCAGATCACGGACATTTAATATCTCATTGTTCAATATGAAACTGGTTGAGGTGTTCGATAACAATGTTTAGTTCCCTACTAATCTCTCGTTCCCATCGCTTCCCTCGCTCTGATCTCCCTCTCCAGGCCATGAGGAGTCACGAGGGTAACGAGGCCCAGGTCTGCTACTTCATCATTCAGCTCCTCCTCCTCAAGCCCAACGACTTCCGCAACCGCGTCTCTGACTTCGTGAAGGAGAACGCCCCCGAGCACTGGCTGCAGAGCGACTGGCACACCAAGCACATGACCTACCACAAGGTACCGTACTGGCCCCCGACCCTGGAGCTCTGACTGACAGCTCCAGCACGGAAAGAGCAGCTCTGCCCTAAAGACAGTCTGAAAGGAACCAGAGAGGGGCTCAAGGCGATACGAATGGAAATGTCAACGGGAGGCCACTATAGATCAGCCTGCACTGTTGCCTGTTGACATTTGGCCCTTTTTTAAATGTCACAT
Source organism: Oncorhynchus mykiss (assembly GCF_057628025.1). Lineage (NCBI taxonomy): Eukaryota > Metazoa > Chordata > Actinopteri > Salmoniformes > Salmonidae > Oncorhynchus > Oncorhynchus mykiss. The sequence continues at coordinate 65,271,665 of NC_143025.1, read as the reverse complement.
TTACATTGGCTGGGCTGGGATCTCAACTGAGCTTTCTGTGGTGTTAGCTGTGTTAAGTCTCCATCTGTTCTGCTGTGGTGATTGACCTCCACTCACTGTTTCACGGCTCCCAAGCTTGCTCCTTCATTAAATCTTGCAGGTGATACAGTTCCATTTGACTTGGACTCTTGTTTTCTTCCCTATTGTAACAGAAATACCCAGAGAAGCTGTACTTTGAGGGATTGGCGGAGCAGGTGAACCCGCCCATGCAGCAGCAGTCCCACTACCTGCCCATCTACTTTGGTAACGTCTGCCTGCGCTTCCTGCCCGTCTTTGACATCGTCATCCACCGCTTCCTGGAGCTGCTGCCCGTCTCCAAGTCACTGGAGACCTTACTGGACCACCTGGGAGGACTCTACAAGTTCCATGGTGAGGAGAGGGTACAAGACCACGGGGACGAGTTCTGGTCTGTTGCTTTGATTGTCCATACAGCCTGGAGGTATACGGACATCACAAAAGACCCCCGATAGAAGACCCCCTTTATGAGTCAATGTTACGCTTGCACTTGAAACATTTGGAATGATGTTATGTGACGAGGTCAGTTCAGATGGACAATCTAATTGAACTGAATTTTGTGTTTCTCTGTGTCGTCTCCAGACCGCCCGGTGACCTACCTGTACAACACGCTCCACTACTACGAGCGTCACCTGCGTGACCGCACCAACCTGAAGAGGAAGCTGGTGCACGCCATCATGAGCTCTCTGAAGGACAACCGGGCGCCAGGCTGGTGCCTGAGTGAGACCTACATCAAGTGTGGCATGAACCCCCGCGAAGACAACGTCTGGATCCCCGATGACACCTACTACTGCAAGCTCATCGGACGCCTCGTCGACAATATCCTTTGCTGCAGTTTGTTCCCGGGCACATTTGACCTGTCCAAATCATTATCAGACAGTTTTCTATGTCTCTGTCCTTCTGTGGGGATGTTCAGACTGATGACAGTAGTCTCACGACATCTACGAGGGAATAGTTGACGTGCTAGGTTGCTAGAAGGTCTTTCCTAGAATTAAAGTCTGATGTGTTCACACATCAGCTGGTGTATCATCCTTGACCTGCTGTCTCACCGATGGCTGGCAAGTCCCCCGGGCCGTTCCCAAACTGTGACTGGAGGTTCAACGAGTTCCCCAACCCGGCCGCCCACGCTCTCCACGTCACCTGCGTGGAGCTGATGGCCCTGGCAGTGCCCGGCAAGGACGTGGGCAACGCCCTGCTCAGTGTCGTCCTCAAGAGGTCAGAATGGGGTCATAGATCAAACGGGGGGCAGTAAGCAGCCAATTAGAGGGGAGATTGAAAGGTCTCTATGCTATGTAAACAAGCACAGTCTTGTGTGCTCTCGTGACGCACGTGTAAATGTGTCCATTTTTTTGCGGAAGTTCTTGTGCGAGGAATGGGCGATGAGTCATCTCGAAGTGGTGCTGAATCAATGCAGTGTGTTAGCTTTCTGCAGAGCTCAGTTAGACCTGTGTGCCCCTCTGCATGACAGCTTTCTGTATCTGTATGGTGTTGTGATTGTCCTCCTGATGTCATGTGACCTCCCTCACAGCCAACCGCTGGTGCCTCGGGAGAACATCACCGCCTGGATGAACGCCATCGGCCTGGTGATCACCGCCTTGCCTGTAAGACTCTGTTCACACACGCATATCAGTTACATATCAGCAACTTATTGCGCCAGAAATCTCAAGTTCACGGCACACAGCAAACATGTTTTTTCCATTTGCGTGGTCAAGTTTCCACTATCCATGAAAAACAAGGTTCATAAATTGTTGTTCTTACTGCTCACAGTGTAATTCTGGGCAGCCAGACAGTAGTGACAGCTTTACCCAAATAAACATCTATTTCATCCTTCAGCCGTCCTGCAGACTCCAGAGAACTGTCTGAGGTCTGACAAGTCAGCTAAACGGTATGCGTGTCTGTCTGCCTGTCTCTCTCCTCTCTCTAGGAGCCTTACTGGGTGGTCCTGCAGGACCGTATCGTGAGTGTGCTGGGCAGTCCGTGCTTCACCACAGAGACTGAGTGGGTTGGTTACCCCTTCGCGCTGCTGGACTTCACCGCCTGCCACCAGTCCTACTCTGAGATGTACTGCAGCTACGTGTTGGCCCTGGCCCACGCCGTGTGGCACCACTCCAGCATCGGACAGCTCTCCCTCATCCCCAAGTAAGAACCAACATTAGTCCCCCGATTTAGCTGTTCTCCAGCCTTCTAGTCCTGGTCCACCAGCAGTCTCCTGATTAGCTGTTCTCCAGCCGTCTGGTCCACCAGCAGTCCCCTGATTAGCATGTTCACTCTCAGCGACTCTTCTCGATTAACTTTGACCTTCAAAGGAAGGGATAGAGGACGCAGGAGGTGAGCAAATCTAATTGACAAAAGGCCATTTACTTTCAAATGACTGAAGGGAAGTGAACAAGTGTACAATTTGGGAGGAAAGAGCCCCTCTAGCCTGCTCCCTCTTGCCTCCCTCCATCCCCACCATCTTGTCTCCTCCCTCGGCCCAAGCTGCTCACTCCTGACATATCAGAAGGGGGTTTGATAAGAATTTGTCTGCTTCACGCCTACCCTGTGTTTTATCTGGACACAGTGGGATAGTCCTGCTGCCTCCCAGCTCAGGCTTAGTTTAGCAGGCCTTCTCATCTAGCCTGGGAATATCTTCCCCTATAACGCTGTGTGTTCAGGCTTAGCTTTCAGGCCTTCTCATCTAGCCTGGGAATATCTTCCCCTATAACACTGTGTGTTCAGGCTTAGCTTAGCAGGCCTTCTCATCTAGCCTGGGAATATCTTCCCCTATAACGCTGTGTGTTCAGGCTTAGCTTAGCAGGCCTTCTCATCTAGCCTGGGAATATCTTCCCCTATAACACTGTGTGTTCAGGCTTAGCTTAGCAGGCCTTCTCATCTAGCCTGGGAATATCTTCCCCTATAACGCTGTGTGTTCAGGCTTAGCTTAGCAGGCCTCCTCATCTAGCCTGGGAATATCTTCCCCTATAACGCTGTGTGTTCAGGCTTAGCTTAGCAGGCCTTCTCATCTAGCCTGGGAATATCTTCCCCTATAACACTGTGTGTTCAGGCTTAGCTTAGCAGGCCTTCTCATCTAGCCTGGGAATATCTTCCCCTATAACACTGTGTGTTCAGGCTTCGCTGGACATCAAGCCCAAATAGTTATGCTCCCTGATGTGTCAGCAAGTGCCCTTGTGCTCCTGTGTGTCTGCTGGACTGTCATGTGAAATGACAGCAAAGCCCTGGCCTGCTGGGATTACATTACAATGAAGCAGATGGAAATGTCTTGGGATGAGACCGAGAAGTACAGTACACTATCTACAGCTTTCTGACATTATTTGATGCTACTGTTTAATAAGATGAGTAATGTGCCCGTAAATTGGACTGGGCATGGGGGTTCTAATTTCAGGAATTGGTGCAATATATGCCTTCATACTCTTTGGTCCAATAACATTTCTGTACATGTTCTACTTGCATAGTATCTCAGATTTCACTGATGATTAAATATTGTAACCTTTTATCCCCAATTTTGTAATATTCAATTGGCAGTTAGTCTTTTCCCATCGCCCCACGGCCTCGCGGGAGAAGTGAAAGTTGCGAGCCACGTGTCCTCCGAAACGCGACCCTGCCAAGCCACACCCGCTCTACCCGGAAAGCCAGCCGCACCAATGTGTCGGAGGATACACCGTCCAGCTGGTGACTGGTGTCAGCTTGCAGGCGCCCAGCCCGCCACAAGGAGTCGCTAGAGCGCAATCGGACAAGGATATCCATGGCCGGCCGAACCCTCCCCTAACCCGGATGACGCTGGGCCAAATGTGCGCCGCCTCATGGGTCTAACGGTCATGGCCGGCTGTGACACAGTCTGGGATCGAACCCGGGGCTGTAGTGACCCCCCAGAGCGCTGCGCCACTCGGGAGGCCCAATATTGTTTATCTTTGAGATTGAATTTGAAAAGCAACCAGAAATACTACGAAAGCAATTTATATTCAAAAGCTCATCAGTATGAGTGGGCAAGATATATACGATGACCTCTCCTTGCCAGACAGTCATTGTGATGGCTCTCAGCCTGTGTTTGTGTTAGTGTGGAAGCGCTATCACATTATTGTGATGGGCAGGTTGCTTCTATCCCCAAGCTGTCTTCATCAGTGTGGACCGTGACGCGTGGGAGCAGGGCGCGTGGGAGATCTCAACAGGCGTCACGGCGTTCTGACAACCGAGCCCGGTGACGAGACGCACCGCCTGTGGCTCGGGCAGCCGAGTGGGTGCGCCTCACGCTGAAGCTTCTGGAACACAGATCACACATGACAAGATCCCAGTGGGATCCATCTTGTCGTCTACAAACACAGAGGCTTTGGTCCTGCTGTACCTGGTTTATTTTCCACTGTCTGTTCATTCAGAAAAACCCTGTCAATTATCATTCAAGTTCAGTGCCTCCACTGTCTTCCCTCCATTTGCATACAGCTCTCACAGTTAGAGCCTTAGTCACTTTTGAACATCGGGTGCATGGCTTTACAAATCACTTTGTTTCATTTCTGGGGAGATTTTTCAGTCCTTTTCTCCTCGATCCCAGCATGTCTTTGAACGAGCGCAGTCCATCTTCTCCTATTCAGTCTGTCTCTTTACGAGAAGTGTAACATTCTCTCCCCTCCCTCCCCAGGTTCCTGTCTGAGGTGCTGAAGCCCATAGTAAAGACAGAGTTCCAGCTCCTCTATGTGTACCACCTAGTGGGGCCCTTCCTCCAGCGCTTCCAACAGGAGAGGACCCGCTGCATGCTGGAGGTACTGACTACTCCTGTCAATATATAACCCCCCTCCTCTCCTCCTCCATCTCCCAGTACAACCCTATTACACCATACAATCCCACACAAAAGGCCTGTCAATTAAATTCCCTTTCACACTCCCTTGACCATTAAAGAGGATAGAACTGATTGATTGTGTGTGTGTGTGTGAAAATGGACAATAGCTGGTTAGGTGGCTCACTGAGAAATCCTGTTATTTGTGGAGAGGGAGAGTGAAGGTCCTTGGTCTCCTCTCCCAAGAGGCAGTGGCTCTGTGCTGGGGTTGTGCTGTGGCTTCCCATGGACAGCTCTAATGAATCTGCAGTTCTGCTGTTGACCAGCCTGCCACCCCCCTGGAGCGGCTCTGACCAAAAATATCCGTTCTGAAATAGCCATTCATTCTGTTTTTCAGTCTGGCTTTGTGTTAGTCAGATGTGACCCACCATTCACCATTAATCAATGACTGATTTTTGTCTGTGCCTTTTCTTAACGATCTACCCATGTATGTGTGTGTGTCGTGAACTGCAGATTGGAGTGGCGTTCTATGAGATGCTACAGGCTGTGGACCAGCACAGTCAACACCTGTCCTACATGGATCCTATCTGTGACTTCCTCTACCACATCAAGTACATGTTCACCGGGGACAGCGTCAAAGACCAGGTTCGAGAAATACTCGGGGGTTAATGTTCTTCGCCACTCTGGTGTTCAGATGAAGGGATTGAAATAGTCTGTAATGCGCACCACTGCAGCGCTTGAGTCAGTCCGCTGTGTGTAGCTTACTTTAGCTGCCGGCAAAGTTATTCAAAGCGTATACTCTATCACTCAGGATGTAACTTTCCACTTCAACCATTTTTTCCATGTAATGTTATTTAAACCAAAATCGGACAAGCCCATAGTAGAATAGTTCACCTATTTACCTAGTCAGCTTGTGTGTTCTATGCCAGATAAATATTCCTCTTGAGGCGCATTCAAGTTGCGAGGGCCAATAGGAGGGAATCTGGTAAGCAGTTGACGCACAGCAATTCTTTATGCAATCATTGGGAAACACTTTTGAAAGCAGTTTTGGGAAATATGTTTTGAAAGCAGTTTTGACCTTTTTAAGAAAGGGTGGGCTCCCAGTTTTCCATTGCTGCCACGTTTATTTCTCTACTCCTTCCTTTGAGCGTGTGGCGTCGTTTACAAATGCAGTTTTTACAACCAGAGTCTAAAACGTGGTTTAGGCGCAGCTGCGCTAGAGCTCTTAAAGGTGCAGTGTCGTCTTAAAAGAACAATTACATACTTTGTAATAGAAACCTATTTTTTGAGTGAGTATTAATTCATAATGATTTATGTGTTTATAATAAAATATTCATTATTATTAATAATAATAGCAACAACAACAATCAGGATGTTGTTCTGTGGGGTAAATGCAGATGGACATTCTTCAAATGCCTTCAGAAAGTATTCCTACCCCTTGACTTATTCCACATTTTGTTGTGTTACAGCCTGAATTCAAAATGGATTCAATTGATAACAGAGATAACATGTTTTTGAAATGTTTGCACATTCTTTTAAAAATTCTTTAAAAAATTCTTCAAGCTCTGTCAAGTTGGTTGTTGTTCAAAAAGAGCCAAGTCTCGCCATAGATTTTCAAGGAGACATAAGTCAAATTGTAACTCCGCCACTCGGGAACATTCAATGTCGTCTTGGTAAGCAACTCCAGTGTATATTTGGCCTTGTGTTTCCTGCTGAAAGGTGAGTTTGTCTCCCAGCGTCTGTCGGAAAGCAGACTGAACCAGGTTTTCCTCTGGTTTTCCTCCAGAAAAGATAAAGCGTTGGATTTGCTCCAAACAACGCTTTGTGTTCAGGACATAAAGTACATTTCTTTGCCACATTTTTTTGCAGCTTTACTTTAGTGTCTTTTTACAATCAGAAAGCATGTTTTGGAATATATATTTTTATCTTTACCAATAGATGCCTTTGTGAGGCATTGGAAAACCGCCCTGGTCTTTGTGGTTGAATCTGTGTTTGAAATTCACTGCTCGACTAAGGGGCCTTTACAGATAGTGTGTGGGGGGTACAGAGATGGGGGCTGTCATTAAAAAAATCATGTTAAGCATTATTATTGCACACGAGTCCATGCAACATATTATGCGATTTGTTAAGCACATTTTTAGTCCTGAACTTATTTAGGCTTGCCATAACAAAGGGGTTGAACTACTTATTGACTCAAGACATTTCAGCTTTTCGTTTTCTATGAATTTGTAAACATTTCTTTAAACATAATTCCACTTTGACATTATTGGGGTACTGTGTGTAGGCCAGTGACACAAAATCTCAATCATCTATTTTAAATTCGGGCTGTACCACAGCAAAAAGTCAAGGGGTGTGAATACTTTCTGAAGGCACTGTACATTTTATAGTCACTATGCTTCATCAGTTGTGCTACAGGCGATAATGTTTATTGCTAATAGCACCTCCTGATAATATAGACCATGCTTAGGCTATAAGATTGTTCCAATGTGTTCATATTTTTTACTGAATTATTACAAATATGTTACTGGGCCCATTTCTGGAGGTGGACATTTATATTTAAGATGGTGTCAGCAGCATTTTATTTTCATGTCCTTTTAAAAGGTCACCAGAACTGAGCTTCTCAGTCTTACAATAAAAGGACCCCGGACCCCGTAAGTCATGCGGCTGGAATTGTTCAAATCGCAGTTTAATACATGTACAAAATGATCCTCTTTCCCTAAAAGCATGTTGGTCATGTCTTTCTTACATGAAAAGGGGAGGTTAACTTGGCCCCAGACAATCGATCTGAGATTGACATAAGTTTCAGTTGTGGGATTTTTTGTTGTTGTTGCTTTAGCCCCTAAATAATGTGTACTTTATGCCTTTCCTTGACCTCAATGTTTGCTCTCTTGGTTTTCTGTCATGTCCTGCATTGGTATTCTGCCTCTCCTCTCCTCTAATTATATCAACACACCCCGAATTTGAAATTCTAATTAGTTTGTCCTCCAAACATTCCCACTTTTACTTTGAAGTCACTTGCTGCACGTTCCACTTCATTTCAGGGTCTGAGGCTGAAGTTGGCTTCTCTCCTCAGTAGTACAGAAGAGATTAGTTGAATTCTCCTCCCAGCTTATCCCTTGTCTCCCCTAGTGTTTTCTAATGGTGTGTGTGTGTGTGTGTGTGTGTATTCCCAGGTGGAGAAAATCATCCTGACCCTGCGTCCGGCCATGAAGCTCCGTCTGCGTTTCATCACCCACACTAGCAAGATGGAGCCTGCAGCCGCCAGCGTTCCCCAGCCCTCCTCCTCTGTGTCCTCACCCGCCCCACAGAGCAACCCTGGCCCCTCCAACCTCCCCCTGTCTGGGGCCCAGTAAAACACACACACCAAGATGGAGCCTGCAGCCACCAGCGTTCCCCAGCCTTCCTCCTCTGTGTCCTCACCCGCCCCGCAGAGCAACCCTGGCCCCTCCAACCTCCCCCTGTCTGGGGCCCAGTAAAACACACACACCAAGAAGGAGTCTGTCAGCCCCATGGCTGTGGTCCCACTGTCGCCAGCTGGAGTATTGAGATGGACACACTCCACGAATGTTTAGGTCAGGGTCGAGACAGACAAAATGACCCTGAGAGTCTGGTCTCTTGAGGCTGACATTACAACGCTCCAGTGCTGTGGTGTGTTCCAAAGCTTTAAACAGCCATTCAGTCCCGAAAAGCAGCACAGAAGAAAACAGACATGAACTGTTACACAACAGACATTACCTTTTTATAACCTTTAGCTTTGTAGTGCTTTTTATTGTTGAGTGTATTGGAAAAAGACAAGTGTTTCTGCAATCATTGGTCTGCTGGAGTATGTATATAAAAGAAGGAGTTGGTGGCGGCTCATTCTGTTGTTGCTCTCCCTTTGTCATAACATGAGATGGTCCAGTGCCTTGCGACTCCCCACTTAATCATGAGAGGCGATTTATGTTGTGTTTTTCACACAAAGTAAAGAAACAATAAAAACGTCTTTAGTATTCTGTGTTGGTTTGTCGTCTTGTCTGATCCCCTGCTATTCTGCTCTGTCGAGAGGACCTGTATTCTGTCAGCTCAGGACCTCCGCCAGGTTTCTGAATGTTGTTATGGCTGCACAAACACTAAGGTCAGAACAGGGTCAACAACTCCCAACTCTTTAAACACAAACTGGACTGGAGCTGCGTACGGTGCTTAAAACACTATCTCTACATGGTGTGAAAACATGAGCACGGATTTTTAATGAGGACGGGTTGACAGGCTCAGAGCAGCGTTTCCTAACCCCCCCCCCCCTTTCACATTTAGTTTTTTTTGCCCTAGCACTACACAGCTGATTCAAATAAGCAAAGCTTGATGAGTTTGTAATTTGAATCAGCTGTGTAGGGCAAGGGGAAGGGGCAGGACTGAGTTTGGGCTCAGAGGACCCTCTAGAACTCCTCAAGCAGCATAAGAACCACTGAAGTGGATATGAATTCATTCTTATATTTACCCTCTTGTGGATTCCCTTGTCCTTAGTATTCTCCCTTATGAATATAAAACATACTGTATTGTTGTTAGGGGATGACTGCCAATGTTTTTTATTTATTTACCTGTTATGATAAGTGGCTAAATCAGAGTCCTTTAGTTATGTAATTTGTGTTATTATGCAAAGCACATGCCTTCATATCTCCCATAAATTCAAGTATAATTTGGCTATAAAGGACGGAGTCAATCATGCCTTCATTATCAAATCTTCCCTGCTGCCTTCAGTGCTGGCAGCTTTCAACTATTTTTCAGATATCAACAGTAAATTAGGTGTTGCTGCTAAAGCAGTCTCTTAAGACATTACCAAGTTGTAGAGTAGTCTCTGGCAAACAGCATGACAGTAGTCAGTGTGGGAATGGGTGATTTCACGTCGGCAGTGATGCAAGCCCTGTGCTAACTGGCAGTGGTGTAATGTAAAAATACTTTAAAGTACTACTTAAGTTGTTTTTTTTGGGCTATCTGTACTTTAGTATTTCTATTTTTGACTACTTTTACTTCACTACATTCCTAAAGAAAATATTGTTGTTTTTACTCCATACATTTTCCCTGACAACCAAAAGTACTTGTTACACAATATTGCTAGAGGTATGGTAGCAAATACACCCCCCCCACAGTTTTTCATCAAGCACATTTCTGAATTAGCGTCTCATTGTATGCGTACTGCACCAGAATTATAATTACTGTACATTATAAACTGGGTGGTTTGAGTCCTGAATGAGAATTGGCTGATGACAAAACAATTATTTTTACTGCTCTAATTACGTCGGTCACCAGTTTATAATAGTTATAAGGCACCTTGGGTGTTTGTGGTATATGGCCAATATACCATGGCTAAGGGCTGTATCCAGGCACTCCGTGTTGTGTCGTGCGGAGGAACAGCCCTTTGCTATGGTATATTGGCCATATACCACACCCCCTCGGGCCTTAATGCTATTATAAACTGGTTAACAATGTAATTAGAGCAGTAAAATGTTTTGTCATCAGCCAATCAGCATTCAGGGCTCGAACCACCCAGTTTATAATGTACAGTAATTGGAGTGTGCAGGCAATGACACGCTAATTCAGAAATGTGCCTGATGGAAAAACTGGGGCAGTGTATTTGCGGTCTAGCAATATTGTTGGTATAAATTTAGCTGAACATATACGTTAGAATTCCTCTCCCATCTATTCATTTTTTTTCACTGGAGAATTACATTAGCCTAGACCATGTGGACTTTTCAGACTGGAAGATAGGGGCCAGAGAGGTGATTCTATTTGACAGTTGGGCTGCTGCTCAGCTCCAGACATTGGGGCAGCTGTGTCTTCATCTGTCATAGATTTAGGAAATGTGGGAAATTGACTCATTAACGCTTGAAATGAATCAAGTAGTTGCTGAAGCTCAGTAAGATGAATCTGCTGGGTGACATTAATAGGTATTCTCAGTATGATAAAATACAATACAGAAATACATGGTAAAGGCAACACAGGCCGTGGATCAAATAGAATGAGAATAGATTTTATGTTAGGTTCAGATTTATGTAAAGAGTGTCACTTGTCTAATAAAGAATTACACAAAGGCTTCCAGTAGCAGTCCTTACTCTCCGACACAACCAGGTCTCCAGAACAAACCTATTACTTTACAGAGTCATGACTTTGTTACTGTGGAGAGACAGGGCCATGTCTTCATCTCCCACTGCAATTTTTGAGAAACCCACCTCACCTCTACTTCCTGTTAACAGTCCCAAGGACCTGCAATCTGTGGTCTGCTGATGATGCGGTTGCCATGGTCACTGTGACCAGCCAGACCTCTCAGACCAGACCAGAGATAGCATGTGACTCCAGGGGACCTGGGAGAGTGGACAGGGGAAAGGCAAAGATAGGGATGGAGGGGGAAGAGAGGGAGGGGGTGTGGACTGTCTGGGTAAGGCGCTTTGCTGATTCCTGTGTCCAGAGGATCAGGCCCTCTCAGTAGGGTTGCATGGCCGCTACATTAAGCATGATTGCTTTCAGTAATCCCTGGCTCAAGTCGAGACATTCCATTAAAACAAATGATGGTCCTTGTACAAGGGTTGAACCTTTCTGCTCTGTTGAAGGGAACAGGCTGAACATATAGGAGAGTTATTTTAAATGTTTTAATCCAAAATGCAATACGATCATTTGCGTTTCTGGAAATGCATGCTGTGTCTGATGTTTGATTGTAGGTTGCACTGTAATTGCTGCTATTCCACCCACCTATTCAGTTTCTGTTAACAGCTACATTATTTCCCTTGCGATATGCCACTTTTATTCTCTCAAGTGGGTTTATTTGTTCACTGCTCTGAAAATGCCATGCGTTCTCAGTCCTTGATGTTCTCCCAGCAGGGTACAACAAGCCCTCTCTCGAAATGCCACACTCACTGGTTTAAGAATGAATTATACAGACCTGTTGGTAATCTGCTCAGATGGTCAGGTGGGGCATCTGTGACAGACTGACTTGTCTGTCTCTTCCCAGCCCCCCAGAACGTCCACCCCAGCTCTCCTGTCTCTCAGTCCCTCGGCCTCTCTGTTCCTCCAACCCCTCAGCCCCCAGCCTTCCTCATCCTCTGTGCCTAGCGTTCTGCCCCTGGGACTCCTAATGAAGAGTAATCAAGCCAGAGCTGTCATTAAGACTGAAGAGACAGACAGCCCTGCTCCGGATGACAGGGGAGCAGCCATGAACTATGTGACAAGGAAAACCTCAGCACCACACTCATGAATGGCACAAGTCAATTAGCTTTTTTTCCCGACCATACCAATCTCGCTGAATGTAATAGGCGCATGCATTTAACAAGTTGACTTGATACAGATAGTTGATATGCAGTCGCTACTTGGAATAGAGTCTAGACTTGATTCAATTATTAAGCCTCTGCGAGAGAGGCACAGTTGTCACGTTTTAAACTGATGTCTTATAATCTCCCCTGATGACATTACAATAGCAGAAAGAGACACATCTGATGTGAACAATTGAATTTTTTTGGACAGACTGAGATGAATAGTGTCTGAGCGCGTGATGTCACAAGATTCTGCTCTCTGAGGCTACAGTGTGTCTCAGTGATTCAGGGGTGCCTGCTTCGTCGTTGCACATTAGTCGGTCGTCTCAGATTGCTGTTCCTGTGTTACCTGGCAACGTAAATGTAGACTGCACCCTGAGAAGCCAGATTCTGCCTTTGTCAGAGACTTCATGCCCTCACAATTCAACAGTAACTATATTTCCATTTTAGGATCATGTAAGTTCATGAAAGTTCACACACTGAGTCGTAGTTGTATACATTTTTATGATGGTCTTAAAAGTAGCCTTAAGTAGCCTTTTGCATCAAAGCAGGGACCGAGAGACTGAAAAACAGCTTCTATCTCAAGGCCATCAGACTGTTATACAGCCACCACTAACATTGAGTGGCTGCTGCCAACACACTGACTCAACTCCAGCCACTTTAATAATGGGAATTGATGGAAATTGATGTCAAATATATTACTAGCCACTTTAAACAATGCTACTTAATATAATGTTTACATACCCTACATTACTCATCTCATATGTATATACTGTACTCTATATCATCTACTGCATCTTGCCTATGCCGTTCTGTACCATCACTCATTCATATATCTTTATGTACATATTCTTTATCCCTTTACACTTGTGTGTATAAGGTAGTAGTTTTGGAATTGTTAGATTACTCGTTGGTTATTACTGCATTGTCGAAACTAGAAGCACAAGCATTTCGCTACACTCGCATTAACATCTGCTAACCATGTGTATGTGACAAATACATTTGATTTGATTTGATTTTACACTGTCGCAACCTCAAGGTTTCATGATCATCTCTGTCTCAGAAAAAAAAAGAGCTGCGTCGATTTGTATTCTGTCTGAATAGCTTTAGCCATAATGACCGAGCCGTCGACCTGATTCCATCTCCCTGCCTGCCCTTGTGACTGTCCTGTATAAACACTTAGGGAGTAGGAACTGCATACCTATTAAAGCAAACCCACAACTCATTCACTTTTGTCTCTTTTTGATCATGTGAACTGAGGTAACCATTTTCTACTTAACCTGACGGAACATTTGCCTCTCCCCAGGAAAAGATTTGCCTTCCCCGCCATCCAGTGCCTGGATACAGTTCGCAATTTTATTGAGAAAGGTGAATACTTATCTAATCATTAGCGTTTAATTTTTCATTCATTTGTAATAAACGTAAGAATTGTAACATTACTGAGTATTTTGTGTAGATCGTTGACCAAAAATGAAGTAGAGCCAGTTCAGAAACTAAACCCAAATGCCCCGCCTCAGGCAGACGCATCAGCTGAGATGGCATCAATTAGAGGCTAATATCAATCACGCCTACCTTATTTGGTGGTCTATTTAAGCTGAGCGGGTCTGCTCACTCATCCTGCTGCCTCATGCTGCTACTACGCGCTCAGTTCTTGCTTCAACCACCACCTGTAGGAGCAGAGCCTATAGCGACAAGACTTGCATTATTCATTGCATAATTAATGGTTAAACGTACTGTATTTCCCCATGGCGTTTTCTTTCTGAAATGACAGTTAAATCCATTTTAATCCTACTTTGTAACACAACAAAATGTGCAAAAAGTCAAGGGGTGTGAATACTTTCTGAAGGCACTGTAAATCCATCCACATATGTCTTTGGCCTCTAGTCAACTCCAGTCATGTGCAGTTGAATAGGAAACTGCATATTTATGCCTACATCCTTAGTGCTCTATTTTCTCACCACCAGCCAGGGTTTCCATGGTAACGGGGTGCATCGGGGGGGATCGGTGTCTACCTGTTGTTTGTCTGTCTATCATTGCCCCTCCCCCCCGCCCGCCTAATCTGCCCCTACCGTGTGTCTTGTTAAACTGCCTCATTCGCTTTTCATTACTTCTGCTACAAGCACTCACATCAGCCTCCTGAGGACGAGAAGGAGACAGACGAGACCCCTCGCGCCAACCACAAGCTTCTTCAGTCCAGCGACAAGAGCCTTTATCTCTCCCAGCCTCCCGCACTCTCTCCCCAAAGAGCAGCATTGGCCTGGGGATGTGGGCTGCTGTCCAGAGATATTGTGTTTTGGAGGAGTGTGTATTTGTCCACGTGTGAGTGCTTGTGTGTGTCGAAGAGAGAAAGATAAGAGAGAGCGAGATAATGCAGTATCTCATGAACAACGACTTAGTTCAATCCACAGTGGGGACAGTGTAATGTGGACAAAAGATAGAAACAAAGCCAGAGCAAACCGAGTTCATGCCTTCAGAATGGTCACACCAAAGTCAAGACGGTCAAAGCTACCTGGTCACAAAGCAGTGTTACAGGGATTCAATAGACATGCCCCACCGTGCACACCACGTCAATTCAACGTGGATAAGTTGGTAATAATTGGTTGAGATGTTGATCAATGACATGAACCTATATTCACCCACTCAAAAAGACAGCAAAAAGTTTGTGATAGCTGGATTTCCAATGTGTTATCACTATCAGATCACGTCTCTCTGTTCCTTCAAGCAGCAACTCAAGAGGAAGCCACCAACACAATGAGGCCTGGACAAAGGAGACAGACTCAATGCTGCAGGAATTTTGAGAATACTGACTGCATTATGTTCAAAGAATCGTCCACCCAGGACTCCTCCATCAACATCGACAAATATATATCGTCAGTCAGGCTTCATTTGGAAATGTGTTGATTTTATACCCACAATAACAATCCGAACAAAGCCCAACCAAAAACCCTGGATGAACAGATATCCATACCATGCTGATAGGCCGTACTGCAGTATTCAATGTCAGCAGAGCGAATCCCGATGACTCGGTGGCACGCAACGCATACAACAGCTGGCGGGTATCATCAAAGCTGTCATCGAGGCAAAGGGTGTCTACTTCGAAGAATCTCAAATATATTTGAGATTCCATATGATTCCATATGTGTTATTTCATAGTTTTGATGTCTTCGCTATTATTCAACAATGTCAAAAATAGTACAAAAATTAAGAAAAACCCTTGAATGAGTAGGTGTCTCCAAACATTTGACTGGTATATTCAGATCCCCATTATCAATCAAATGCATTTATAAAGCCAATTTTACATCAGCCGATGTCACACAGTGCTATACAGAAACCCAGCCTAAAACCCCAAACTGCAAGCAATGCATATGTAGGATAAACTCCCTAGAAAATCATGAACCTAGGAAGAAACCTTGAGAGGAACAAGGCTCTGAGGGGTGGCCAGTCCTCTTCTGGCTGTGCCGGGTGGAGATTAGAACAGTACATGGCCAAGATGTTCAAACGTTCATAGATGACCAGCAGGGTCAAATAATAATAATAATCACAGTGGTTGTAGAGGGTGCAACAGGTTAGCACCTCAAGAGGAAATGTCAGTTGGCTTTTCATGGCCGCGCATTCAGAGTTCGAGACAGCAGTGCGGTAGAGAGAGAGTCGAAAACACCAGGTCCATGACAAGGTCTTATTCTCCTCAATTAGGTTGGAAAATAGGATGATCAAGCAGCAGTGAGGGCTCTTCGATATTAAACGGTACTGTCTTCCCAGGCTAGTCAGAAGAGTTCCAGTTTGGTGGAGCGTCATTTCTGTCCCAATTTTCTGGAAGCTTGCTTCTGTTAGGCGGAGCGACACAGGGGAACCCAAGAGCAGACTCAGGTGAGGAAACAGGGATGAATGAACCAAGATATTTAGTGTAACACAGGGAGATATGGAGTGCAGATCCAGGGAAACTCGGATGAGTTGTAGAAAACCAGATGTGGAGACTGAGGTTGGACCGGGTTAACAGGTCCGTAGGGGAATCCAAGGTAGTGGTGGTGAGCTAAATCCAGAACAGGGTAGTAGGGTGGTGAGATGTGGAACAGAAGACAGAGATAGAGCCGTAAACTGCAATGAGAGGATAAACAGTGTCAGGCAGGGAAACAGGCACAGCAGAGTATCAGGATCTAGAATACTCATAAATTGCTAGAACCATGAACTGACTGAGGAGAGATTAGGATCTGGCAGTGGAAGTGGCAGGACTGAGTATTTGTAGAGGTCTTGATTATGGAACGAGTTGCAGCTGGTAGGGTTCTGCTCTGACTCCAGCACACCTGTCTCCAACCACACAATCACACAGAGAGGGCGAGGGAGAGAGAGAGTGTACTGGGGGAGTAACTGCAGGTCAAGAAGGCACCGGATGAACACGAGGGTGAAGCGGGAGCAGATGTGACAGTTTCAGGGTTTGGTTATTTTCTGTATACCAGGGAGCTAGTTTCTTGTGACAAATGTTTTTTGTTTTTCAGGGGTGAGAATGCATCTAGGGTATTATGCAAGGTTAAATTGAGCTCCTCGGTTAGGTGAGTAACCGATTTTTGTACTCCGATGTCCTTGGGTAGGTGGAGGGAGTCTGGAAGGGCATCTAAGAATCTTTGGGTTGTCCGAGAATTTATTGCATGACTTTTGATGATCCTTGGTTGGGGTCTAAGCAGATTATTTGTTGCGATTGCAAATGTAATAAAATGGTGGTCCGATAGTCCAGGATTATGAAGAAAAACATTAAGATGCACAATATTTATTCCACGGGACAAAACTAGGTCCAGGGTATGACTGTGGCAGTGAGTAGGTACGGAGACATGTTGGACAAAACCCACTGAGTCGATGATGGCTCTGAAAGACTTTTGGAGTGGGTCTGTGGACTTTTACATGTGAATATTAAAGTCACCAAAAATGTGAATATTATCTGCCATGACTACAAGGTCTGATAGGAACTCAGTGAGGGAACTCAGTGGATATAAAAAGTATTAAGTAGGCTGCATAGAAGATCAAAAGACGAAAACGCAGTCATTAAATTTGTTTTTATTTGCTATCGGAAATGTTAGCAAAACCTCTGCATTTGCGGGATGCGCAAGTGTCACTAGTGTAACCAGGAGGAGAGGCCTCATTTAACACAGTAAATTCATCAGGCTTAAGCCATGTTTCAGTCAGGCCCGTCACATCAAGATTGTGATCAGTGGTTAGTTCATTGACTAGAACTGCCTTGGAAGTGAGGGATCTAACATTAAGTAGCCCTATTTTGAGATGTGAGATATCACAATCACTTTCAATAATGACAGGAATGGAAGATTGCTAAAGCGAACACCACCATGTTTAGTTTTGCCAAACCTAGATCAAAGCACAGACACTGTCTCAATGGGGATAGCTAAACTGCCTACACTGACCATGATTGTGGCAGACTCCACTAAGCTGGCAGGCTGGCTGACAGCCTGCTGCCTGGCCTGCACCCTATCTCATTGTGCAGCTAGAGGAGTTAGAGCTCTGTTTATGTTGATAGACAAAGGGTAGAGCTGCCACGTTCAAGGAGCGGGACTCTAATCCGGAGGTTTATAAGAAATCCCTCTATGCCCTCTGACGAACCATCAAACAGGCAAAGCTTCAATACAGGACTAAGATCAAATTGTACTACACCGGCATCCGACGCTCGTTGGAGGTGGCAGGGCTTGCAAACTATTACGGACTACGAAGGGAAGCACAGCCGAGAGCTGCCCAGTGACACGAGCCTATCAGACTAGCTAAATAAGTTCTGTGTTCGCTTTGAGGCAAGTAACACTGAAACATACATGAGAGCATCAGCTTTTCCGGACGACTGTGTGATCATGCTCTCCGCAGCTGATGTAAGTAAGACCTTTAAACAGGTCAACATTCACAAGGCCGCAGGGCCAGACGGATTACCAGGACGTGTACTCAGAGCATGCGCTGACCAACTGGCAACCTCTTTCTGTCTGAGTCTGTAATACCAACATGTTTCAAGCAGACCACCATAGTCCCTGTGCCCAAGAACACTAAGGTAACCTGCCTAAATGACTACAGACCCATAGAACTCATGTCTGTAGCCATGAAATGCTTTGAAAGGCTGGCATGGCTCACATCAACACCATTATCCCAGAAACCCTAGACCCACTCCAATTCGATCCACAGATGATGCACAATCTCTATTGCACTGCACACTGCCCTTTCACACCTGGACAAAAGGAACACCTATGTGAGAATGTTATTCATTGACTACACCTCAGTGTGCACCTCATCAATAAGCTAAGGACCCTGTGACTAAACACCTCCCTCTGCAACTGGATCCTGGAATTCCTGACGGGCCGCCCCAGGTGGTAAGGGTAGCTAACAACACATCCGCAAAGCTGATCCTCAACACGGGGCCCCCTCAGGGGTGCGTGCTCAGTCCCCCCTGTACTCCCTGTTCACTCATGACTGCACGGCCAAGCACGACTCCAACACCATCATTAAGTTTACTGATGACACAGCAGTGGTAGGCCTGATCAGCGACAACGATGAGACAGCCTATAGGGAGGAGGTTAGAGACCTGACTGTGTGGTGCAAGGACAACAACCTCTCCCTCAACGTGATCAAGACAAAGGAGATGATTGTGGACTACAGGCAAAGGAGGACCAAGCACGCCCCAATTCAGGTTGAGAGCATCAAGTTCCTTGGCGTCCTCATCACCAACAAACTAACATGGTCCAAGCCCACCAAGACAGTCAAAAGAGGGCACGACAAAACCTATTCCCTCTCAGGAGACTGAAAATATTTGGCATTGGTCCTCAGATCCTCAAAAGGTTTTACAGTGCACCATTGAGAGCATCCTGACGGGTTGCATCACTGCCTGGTATGGCAACTTCTCGGCCTCCAACTGCAAGGCACTACAGAGGGTAGTGCTGACGGCCCAGTACATCACCGGAGCCAAGCTCCCTGCCATCCAGGATCTCTATACAAGGCGGTGTCAGAGGAAGACCCTAAAACTCAAAGACTCCATTCAGCCAAGTTATAGACTGTTCTCTCTGCTACCGCACGGCAAGCGGGACCCGGAGCATCAAGTCTAGGCCCAAGAGGTTTCTGAACAGCTTTTACCCCCAAGCCATAAGACTCCTGAACAGCTAATCAAATGGCTATCCCCCTCTACGCTGCTGCTACTCTCTGTTGTTATCTATGCATAGTCACTTTAATAACTCTACCTAAACTCAGCAAAAAAAGAAACGTCCCCTCACTGTCAACTGCCTTTATTTTCAACAAACTTAACATGTGTAAATATTTGTATGAACATAAGATGATAATATAAATGGGTGAGGACCTGCCCTACAACAGGCCTACAAGCCTACAAGTCCAGACTCTCTCAGCCTATTTCGGACAGTCTGAGCACTGATGGAGGGATTGTGCGTTCCTGGTGTAACTCGGGCAGTTGTTGTTGCCATCCTGTACCTGTCCCGCAGGTGTGATGTTCGGATGTACCGACCCTGTGCAGGTGTTGTTACACGTGGTCTGCCACTGCGAGGACGATCGCCTGTCCGTCTTGTCTCCCTGTAATGCTGTCTTAGGTGTCTCACAGTACAAACATTGCAATTTATTGCCCTGGCCACATCTGCAGTCCTCATGCCTCCTTGCAGCATGCCTAAGGCACATTCATGCAGATGAGCAGGGACCCTGGGCATCTTTCTTTTGGTGTTTTTCAGAGTAAGTAGAAAGGTCTCTTTAGTGTCCTAAGTTTTCATAACTGTGACCTTAATTTCCTACCGTCTGTAAGCTGTTTGTGTCTAAACAACCGTTCCACAGGTGCATGTCCATTAATTGTTTATGGTTCATCGAACAAGCATGGGAAACAGTGTTTAAACCCTTTACAATGAAGATCTGTGGAGTTCTTTTGGATATTTGGGATTTTTACGAATTATCTTTGCAAGACAGGGTCCTGAAATTTTTTTCCAGAGTTTACATGTACATATTACCTCAATTACCTCGACACCGGTTTCCCCGCACACTGACTCTGTACCGGTACCCCCTGTATATAGCCCCACTATTGTCATTTACTGCTGCTCTTTAATTATTTGTTATTCTTATCTCTTACATTTTTTTTTTAAACTGCGTTGTTGGTTAAGGGCTTGTACGTAAGCATTTCATTGTAACGCCTACACATGATGTATTCGGCGCATGTGACAAACAAAATTATACGATTATACGATACGATGAGTCCATCACTCCTCAGCAGGCCAGGCTTGGTCCTGTTTGTGGATGAGTCCCTGAAAGAGGGCCAATTATCTATAAATTATATATTTTGGGAGGGGCAGAAAACAGTTTTCAACAATCAATTGAGTTGTGAGACTCTGCCTGTCAAGCTCATCACTCCCCTTAACAGAGACAATTAGCTGTTGAAGATACAGCAGCTATTATTCCTGGGATCCATGCAAAACATAGAACATGACAAAATACAGAATACAAATTCAAACTAAGAACACCACGACCAAAAACCTACAGGACTACTTAAAAAAATAACAACAACAAGAAAGAGAAAACAAAGAAAAAGAAAGAAATTCAGAACACTATTCTCAAACATTAAAGTGCTTTGATATGTTGACACTTTAGGCTGTTGCAGTGTGAGCGTGTGTAGAGTTTAGGGTGTGTGTGTGTGTGTGTGTGTGTGTGTGTCTCTTCACAGTCAGCATTGTTCCTTGATGTGTTGTTTTATCCGGGGTTTTTTAAATATTAATTTGTAGACTCAGCAGATCTTTTGCATTGTTCAGTAGTTGCTGTGGGAGGGTCAGCGTCTGTATGGTGGAGGAGACGACTGATGGTGGAAAACAAGGTCCTGGGATTTCCTCGTTCGTTGTCTATAATGGCAGATTAGAAGGTGGAGCGGGCTGCTTTTAAAGCCTGGTGGTCCTTATACGCCTGCAGGTGGGCCAGTTAGGCCAGTACTTCTCCACAGATGCTCTAGCTTACGGTCATGTGTCTTCATGCTGCACAGCTTCTTTGTGAACCATGGGGAGGACCATTGGAAGGATACTTTGCGTGTTTTTTCCAGGGTCAAGGCTGTTTAAGGTGTTCCTTAGAGCGCTTTTATACAGGTCAACCACCTCATCAGGGGTGGACTCATGACAGTCAGTTTGTAGGGCAAACAGACTCCTTTGAGACGGTTATGTCAAGGGACTTGATGTTTCTGAATTGAATTGCACGCTTGTAGCGGAGCTGAAGTGCAGGTGTACTCACAGACATTGTTACTGCCCTATGGTCAGATACACCTATCTCATGTACATACAGGACAGAGGCAGCAACTTCTCCGGTGATGATGAGGTCTAGTGTATGTCCACGATTGTGTGTGGGGACGTTGACTTGCTGTACCAGGTTGAAACAGTCAAGCAGATTCAGGAAGTCAGTGGCAGAAGAACATTTTGTTGAATCAATGTGTATGTTGAAATCACCTAGGATAACAACATTGGAGAAGGTAGGACACAGAGAGGTGATCAGCTTAGAAAACTCTCTAGTAAAAGAGACAGTGTTTGTTGTAGATAAGTATCACAGTGAGGGGACTGGGAGACTTCATTTTAAAAGCCTTGCACTCAAATGATAAGCCAGCATGGACAAGCAACATTTTCAGTTCAAAACAGTCTTTGTGGAAAACAGAAAGACCACCAGCCTTGCCATTATCCAGATATTTATAACCAGGTGAAGCTGTTTCATTGTGTAGATAGAAATCAAATCTGGCAATTGTTACTGATTAACTCTTGTAATAGTAGTCTTATTTGTTAGAGACTGTGCATTAAACAGTCTTAAAGGGGCCTCAGTGAGAGGTGGAACATGGACTTTTTTTAACTGGCTGAAGAGAGACTCTTTTGGCTTATGAATCGCTGTCCTCGATGTTTAAGCTTTTTCCATAGGATTCCAAGTTGAATAAGACCTTTTTTGAGCTCCTCACTCAAGGTTTGTTTTATCCTCTTAAAATTATGAAGGAATCCTCGTGTTCCCCATTCCTGTGCTTTGTTGTCCTTTGTTGTCCTCCATTAGATAATAGGTGAAACTCTTCAATGCAGGTATTCAAAAGAAAACAATCAGCTCATTATACATTTGTTGGTAACCGAAAAGTCAAATTTCTTGTCCAATTTCAGGTAGAAAAAATATTAGATCAAAATTATCAATGCTTGACAGTAAGCAAGCCAAAAACAAAAAGGTTATTCAAAAAAATGCACAATAAAAAACACTTAGAATAGCTGAGCAATCAGCCTAGGCTTTTCCTGGATAAATAAAGGGACTGGGGGGCAGTATTGAGTAGCTTGGATGAATAAGGTGCCCAGAGTAAACTGCCTGCTACTCAGGCCCAGTTGCGAATATATGCATATCATTAGTAGATTTGGATAGACAACACTCTGAAGTTTCTAAAACTGTTTGAATGATGTCTGTGAATATAACAGAACTCATATGGCAATAATGCAGTTTAAAAAAATATGGATAAGAATAAGAAATAAAAGTAACAAGTAATTAAAGAGCAGCAGTCAAATAACAATAGCGAGACTATATACAGGGGGGTACCGGTACAGAGTCAATGTGTGTGGGCACCGTTTAGTTGAGGTAATATGTACATGTAGGAACAGTTATTAAAGTGACTATGCATAGACGATAACAACAAAGAGTAGCAGCGGTGTAAAAGGGGGGCAATCCAAATAGTCTGGGTAGCTATTTGATTAGATGTTCAGGAGTCTTATGGCTTGGGGGTAAAAGCTGTTTAGAAGCCTCTTGGACCTAGACTTGGCGCTCCGGTACTGCTTGCCGTGCGGTAGCAGGGAGAACAGTCTATGACTAGGGTGGCTGGAGTCTTTGACAATTTTTAGGGTCTTCCTCTGACACCGCCTGGTATAGAGGTCCTGGATGAGGCTGAGCAGTTGCCATACCAGGCAGTGATAGGATGCTCTCGATGGTGCAGCTGTAGAACCTTTTGAGGATCTGAGGACCAATGCCAAATCTTTTCAGTCTCCTGAGGGGGAATAAGTTTTGTAGTGCCCTCTTCAAGACTGTCTTGTGTGCTTGGACCATGTTAGTTTCTTGGTGGTGTGGACACCAAGGAACTTGATGCTCTCAACCTGCTCCACTGCGGCTTCGTCGATGAGAATTGGGGCGTGCTCTGTCCTCTTTTTCCTGTAGTCCACAATCATCTCCTTTGTCTAGATCACGTTGAGGGAGAGGTTGTTGTCCTGGCATTCATTTGGAGACAAACTGGAATTAAAGACAAACACAATTCAATATCACTGAACATACTTACATTTTAAATCAACCAGAGCTTGAAACCCTATTCTTATTCTATTGTCAATTTTTTTCTGGGTTGAATTGAAACAATAGCTGTTGATGAATTTGCAAATGCTAAAAAGGCCTAAATAGCATCATTGATGTTACTGTATATGAGTGGTCACTTTTCATTTTCTCTGTTAAACCTACCCTTTGCAATGACTCCGATAGCAAGTAAATAGATTTATTTTGTTTTTAGGTGGAGATTTGTCAACAATCATTCTCACGATAGCTATTTTCTGATAGTGTATATACTGTAATGTTGAAGATCTGACATTGTTTTAAAGGTACAAACTCAACATATTTTATACAAGGGTTTTCTATGTTGAAATGAGGTTACCATGATGACATAATCCTGTGGTTGAAATTTCAACTTTAAAACAACAGTTTATGTCGATAACTTTTTTCAATTCCAATATATTTTCCAAGTAGATTCCATGTCGCAATAAGTTGACAAATTATGCTGAAACAACGTTGATTCAACCAGTTTGTGCTCAGTGCGGCAGTTTAATTCAATTCAATAGATCTTTATTGTTCCCGAAATACAATTCTTGATATTTCTTCCCATTGTAAATAAAGGTTAAATACTGGCAGGTGCAGTTATATCAGGCAGGCACACTGTAGTATAATGAGGCATGTAGGCGGAATAACATTATGATTATGACATGGTGGATCTGTTGAAGAAATACTCCTCCAACTCATACACAGTGTGGCATCCATCATTGCTACCGGGACCACAGTAATTGTTGATGTAATATAGGCTTCATTTTTTCACAATTGAATAGACATCAGGTAATTAGGCGGGCCAGCCACTCGGGCAGGTCTGGAGGGTTTGTAAGGGAATTAAATTGAGGTTGAGAGGAGTTTTGGGGGAGCGTTCGAGATGACAAACCCTCATTTCGGTCATCACACTTGATGAATAGAGCCCAGTCCACCCACACACATCTTACCAAGACAGAGAGGCAGCAAAGGCAAGGCTGTTGGAAAGGCACTTGCACCTCTCATGGACAAAACAGAACAGTCCTGGGGAAATAGGTGGATCCGGGATCTGTGTGCTTGATTCCAACTGAAGGTTGCTTTTTCTTAAATTGAAAGTGATGCTTTTCCAGATGAACATAAATCCGTGCAACAGTATATGGCTCTAAACTTTCTGTTCATTGCAATCCCTCAGGTTGGGTTTAGGCATTGCCTCGGGAGGGAAGCTGAAAACTTGGCCCTGTCTCCCACAATAACCAAGTCAAGACATTCTCTGCAGATGAAGACATTTTGTTCTGCCATCCTGGTTGTTTGGGAGAAAGTAAACTCTGCTACTTGGTGGCCTGAGCAAATCGAGACCAAGTCAAGACCGAGACTGCGAGGGGTGCGTGTGGGGTCCAAGAACGAGACCAGAAAAATGTCCACTTCAAGACCATGATTGTAATTGTGTCAAATCGCCAACATAATAAGAGTTGTTGTGTTTCTGTGTTCATATTTCAGAAGAATATACAGTATGGATGGTTTAGATCAAGGATGGGCAACATTGATGGGGGGGGCACAAAACATCTGAACTCACCACCACAGTGGCTCGCGGGTCTGCGTACCCACATCCTTAACAGAGCCAACCCTAGCCTGTTGGCGATCATAAGCCCAATTTTGTTGATGTTACGATTAAAGTAGGAAGCCCAGGTTTCAATTTTATTTTATTTATTTATTTAACCTTTATTTAACTAGGCAAGTCAGTTAAGAACAAATTCTTACTTACAATGATGGCCTACCCCGGCCAAACCCTAACCAGGAAGATGCTTGGCCAATTGTGTGCTGCCCTATGGGACTCCCAATCACAGCCGGTTGTGATACAGCCTGGAATTGAACCAGGGTCTGTAGTCACGCCTCTAGCACTGAGATGCATTAACTTAGACCGCTGCACCACTCTCAATAGGCAATAAGATATTTATGTGTCATGAAAGGAGTGTAGATATTTGTCCTGGCGAATCGGTTTTATACGCTGACTGAATAGAAGCTGACAATTATGATATGTTTTCCTCTGCTGGTCTTGGGAAGAAATGATGAGTCCTCACTGTCCGAGTCAAGACCGAGTACATATATATCTGACACAGAGACAAGTCCAAGACAATGTGTGGTCGAGACCGGACTCGACTACTACAACAATGCTTTATGTAATTATTTATTAGACAAGTAACCCCATCTTTGTTTCATTAAAGTCTAAAGATACATTATATCTTCATGAGCTTGATTAATCATGAACTAAAAGTTTATTTTATTTGTAAACCTACAGTGTCTTGCGAAAGTATTCACCCCCTTGGCGTTTTTCCTATTTTGTTGCCTTACAACCTGGAATTAAAATAGTTTTTTGGGGGGGTTGTATCATTTGATTTACACAACATGCCTACCACTTTGAAGATGCAAAATATTTTTTATTGTGAAACAAACAAGAAATAAGACAAAAAAACTGAAAACTTGTGTGCATAACTATTCACCCTCCCCAAAGTCAATACTTTGTAGTGCCACCTTTTGCAGCAATTACAGCTGCACGTCTCTTGGGGTATGTCTCTATAAGCTTGGCACATCTAGTTACTGGGATTTTTGCCCATTCTTCAAGGAAAAACTGCTCCAGCTCCTTCAAGTTGGATGGGTTTCGCTGGTGTACAGCAATCTTTAAATCATACCACAGATTATCAATTGGATTGAGGTCTGGGCTTTGACTAGGCCATTCCAAGACATTTAAATATTTCCCCTTACACCACTCGAGTGTTGCTTTAGCAGTATGCTTAGGGTCATTGTCCTGCTGGAAGGTAAACCTCCGTCCCATTCTCAAATCTCTTGAAGACTTCAAGAATTTCCCTGTATTTAGCGCCATCCATCATTCCTTCAATTCTGACCAGTTTCCCAGTCCCTGCCGATGAAAAACATACCCACAGTGTGATGCTGCCACCACCATGCTTCACTGTGGGGATGATATTCTCGGGGTGATGAGAGGTGTTGGGTTTGCTCCAGACATAGTGCTTTCCTTGATGGCCTCAATTTTAGTCTCATCTAACCAAAGTACCTACTTCCATATCTTTGGGGAGTCTCCCACATGCCTTTTGGAAAACACCAAATGTGGTAATTTTTTTCTTTAAGCAATGGCTTTTTTCTGGCCACTCTTCCGTAAAGCCCAGCTCTGTGGAGTGTACGGCTTAAAATGGTCCTATGGACAGATACTCCAATCACCGCCGTGGAGCTTTGCAGCTCCTTCAGGGTAATCTTTGGTCTCTTTGTTGCCTCTCTGAGTAATGCTCTCCTTGCCTGGTCTGTGAGTTTTGGTGGGCGGCCCTCTCTTGGCAGGTTTGTTTTGGTTCCATATTCTTTCCATTTTTTTTTAGAATGGATTTAATGGTGCTCTGTGGGATGTTCAACGTTTCAGATATCTTTTTATAACCCAACCCTGATCTGTACTTCTTCACAACTTTGTCCCTGACCTGTTTGGAGAGCTCCATGGTCTTCATATTGCCCCTTGCTTAGTGGTGTTGCAGACTCTGAAGTGTATACAGGTGTATATATACTGAGATCATGTGACAGATCATGTGACACTTAGATTGCACATAGGTGCACTTCATTTAACTAATTATCTAACTTCTGAAGGTAATTGGTTGCACCAGATCTTATTTATGGGCTTCATAGCAAAGGGGGTGAATACACATGCACGCATCACTTTTCCATGTTTTCTTTTTAAGTAAGTTATTTTTTGCATTTCACTTCACAAATTTTGACTATTTTGTGTATGTCTATTACATGAAATCCAATAAAAATCTATTTAAATTACAGGTTGTAATGCAAAATAATAGGAAAAATGCGAAGGGGGGGTGAATACTGTATGTATCATCATGATGGTTTTGTGTCTCAGAGCTTTAAGGATAAGTGTCTGAACTGTAATTTGGGAGGTAATGTCACGTGGATATCACAGCTCCTGCAGGAGTAGCACAATCCCACAGGAACAGCACTGATTCAAATGATAATGGCATAGGTTATAGGGTGCACTGAGCTATTGAATAGATACCGCTCCCACATTCACACCTACACACACAGTGAAACACCACACTATGCTCATCTGCAGCACACCATGCCTGGTAGATATCTGGCTGCCTGTGTTGTGTCACCCTGTTGGAGCGATGCTATGCTGTGGATTAGTTATGCTGTAGGATGATAAAAGACACATCTTTAGACGGTTTGACGAGGCATATGAGACTTGTGCATGTATTACTGAGCCTGCGGTGTGTCAGAGCAACACAGTGGAGGGAGGCATGCTTGCTAGAGTCGTGTGGGCCTCAAATGCTCTCCTCAACATCATTATTCTAATGAGAAATAGAACAGCCTCCCTCCTCCCTCTCTCACAACATCCCTCCTTTCATTATAATGTGGACGGCTGGACTCCCAGCTAACAATTCTAAGGAGAGAAAAAGTTTTGTAATGTTATCCATAATGTTCCCCCAGATGTTTGAGTGTCCACTTTTCCGTTAGTTTGGGGAACTTTCTGTGTATGTTAGCAAAAACCTAATGAGAACCTGTTATTATTGTCATTAGAGTTAGGGGAACATTCCCTAAATGTCAAACAGAACTTACCCAGAACGTGGTTGTCATGTTCTCATAATATCTAATATTAATGTTTGAGACACGCTTCATGGGAATGTTGCAAGAACATTCCTGTGCCCAGTTTTCTGACGGTTAGGAGAATATTCCATCAATGTCCCACCAAACACACACAACATGGTTGACATGTTCTCAGAATATAAGATATTAATATTCTAGACACTTTTCATGGGAACGTTGCAGGAACATTTCTGTAGATCAGTTGTCAGGACGTCACCTGATGGTCCCAAAGAAACATTCCCCCCTCCCCCGTAAATATTTTCCCTTACACATCACGCCTTATTACTGAGCCCATCAAGGCCCTGATTGGTGAATTACTAATCCATTCACAGCTCTTTGTCTGTTGGCAAGGTTAGGGACACACAGTGCATTTAACATAGTGTTTTCAAATTACATATTTGACATGATTATGTTGTGCATGTTCAATTATACAGTAATTATTTTTCGTTTTTAGGGCTTTCTGTATAGTGATCTGATGTTGGTGGGGCATTTTACCCTGTTTTAATGTTACTCCTGAATCACTATATAAAATAGTTTTTCTTGATTGTACTTTTAATAGAGCTGAGATTTACTTCGAAGTGCATTCACCCTATTGCTTACACCTATACAGTTGGTTCAGATTTACACAAGTGCATAGGGGGAAGAGGTTAGGGTTTGCTTCTGGACAGGGCCTAATTATACTGGCCCTGTCCTGTGGTGGATGAGTGACTCAGGCATCCACCGTCAGAAAGAGCAGGCGGATCACCACCGCAGTGAGGCTCCCATGTCCCATCCTGGTGATTGCGAACCTCCGTTCCGCCTGCCATGTAAGAAGCTGAGTCCCCAGTTTGTGGGGCCGCTCAAGGTCCTCCGGAGGGTCAATGACAATTCCCCAC
Organism: Oncorhynchus mykiss; assembly: GCF_057628025.1. NCBI lineage: Eukaryota > Metazoa > Chordata > Actinopteri > Salmoniformes > Salmonidae > Oncorhynchus > Oncorhynchus mykiss. Next base: position 65,242,767 of record NC_143025.1, on the reverse strand, counting down.
TAACTACCGGCTCTCACCATCTTCCATGTTTCCCTCCTCAGGCCGGGGGTTCCTGGTCCCCTGGCTGATGCAGTCCCACACGACACCCCTCCGCCTCCCTTGGGCATTGAGGGGAGCCCCGCCTATGCCGTTAGATCTCTCCTAGACTCCCGGCGTTGTGGGGGTCAACTCCAGTACCTGGTGGACTGGGAGGGGTATGGTCAAGAGGAGGGGTGCTGGGTTCCGTTGGACGACATTCTAGATCCCAACATCATCCAATAATTCCCCCTTTGCCTCGCCCTCGGGGCCGTCCTCCTGCCCGGCGTCGTGCTCCTGGCCGGTCTTGTCCTGCGGCTGGAGCCCCGCGTCAGGGAGGGGTACATTCACATCTACTCTCACTCCCCCTCTATACAGCGCTCGACATCGCTGGTCTACTAACCACCGGTCCTGGCAACCCATCATTACGCACACCTGGCAACCCTCATTACGCAAACTTGCGCCCCATCATGAAGCTCACCTGGACTCCATCACTACCCTGATTACTCCCCCTTTATCTAGCATCACTCTTCAGGCAATATTGGTTATGTTTCCTTGTCAGACGTTTCTCTTGTTTTGTATTGTTCATTATTATTAAACTCACTAACTGCACCTGCTTCCTGACTCCCAGCGTTGACGTTATAGACGTTGATGGAATGAATATTCTCCTAACCCTCAGAAAACTGGGCACATCAATGTTCTTGCAATGTTCCCATGAAATATGTCCAGAACATTAATTTCATATTCTGAAAACATGGCAACTATGTTCTGTATTTGTTTGGTGTGACCTGGATGGAATATTGTCCTAACCCTTAGAAAACTGGACACGGGAATGTTCTAGCAACGTTCCCATGAAACGTGTCTAGAACAGTAATATTCAATATTCTGAGAAAATAGTAACCATGTTCTGGGTAAGTTCTGACATTAAGGGAATGGTCTCTTGGAAACAGTCTGCACGTCACTGGGGCATTCCTATGAAAACTTTAGGTAAGGACCTAATGAGAGTCTTCAGGAAATGTTCTCTAAAGTTGTGGGATCGTTTGTTGTTAACGAGAGACAAAAGGGCTGTGAGACATGGGTTTGACTCTGGACACATGAAAGGTGGGATGTATACGAAGGGCACGGGGCAACAGAAGGTGAAGAGCAGAGGGGTTAATGATCTTGGAGATGGGGAACGGGCCGATAAACCAGGGGGAGAGTTTGCAGAGGGGCAGACCCAGAGGGGCAGATCCTTGGTGGATAGCCATACCTTCTGCCCAAGACGATACCAGGGAGCTGGAGCCCGATGGCGATCCGCTTGTCGTCGATACCTGGAGATGGTCTTGAAGAGGGCTGACCGGGCTCTCCTCCAGGTACAATGACAGCGGAGGACAAACATCTAGGCAGAAGGTATACCCACCTCCTCTTCCTGCTCAGGGAAGAGCGGGGGCTGATTCCCCAGAGAACACTCAAATGGTGATAGGCACGTGGCAAAGCAGGGAAGGGTGTTGTGCGTGTATTCCACCCACACCAGCTGCTGGCTCCAGGTGGTGGGGTTGGCGGAGACCAGGCGGCACAGGGTGGCCTCGATGTCCTGGTAGGCTCGCTCCGACTGACCTTTAGACTGGGGGTGGAAACAGGAGGACAGGCTGGCCGACGACCCAATGAGGGTGCAGAATCCCTTCCAGAACCGGGACAAGAACTGAGGGCCGCAGTCCATGGATCCGGAAGACGTGCTGCACCATGAGCTGGGCTGTCTCCTTGGCAGAGGGTAACTTGGGGAGAAGAATGAAGTAGGCGGCCTTGGAAAAGCGATCCACCATGGTCAGGATGGCAGTGTTGCCATCAGATGATGGGAGACCCGCGACAAAGTCCAGGGAGATGTGAGACCAGGGACGATGAGGGACTGGCAAGGTTGGAGGAGGCCAACGGGCATGACCAGATATTCGTAGTGGCCGCTGGTCATGTTGAAGGCGGTCTTCCACTCGTCCCCTCTCTCGTATCCGCACCAGGTGGTAGGCGTTACATAGATCCAGCTTGGAGAACACAGTGACCCCCTGGAGCGGCTCGAAGACTGAGGAAATGAATGGTAGTGGATAAATCCAGTAGCTAGGGAGTCCCCAATGTAGTGCTCCATAGCCTTGGTTTCAGGTCCCAACAGCGAGTACAGATGCACCCGGGGTGGCATTGTGCTCAGGTTGCAGCCATAGGGGCGGTGAGGCGGAAGGGAAGTGGCCCGGGACTTGCTGAACACCTCCTGAAGATCCTGGTACTCCACGGGAATGGGGGAGAGATCCGGAACCTCCTCAGAGTACACAGGAAGATGTCCCAGGGCAGGTTGCGCCGACTTCAGACAATGGACGTGGCAGAATGGACTCCAGCCCATGATGGCACCCGTCGACCAGTTGATGAGTGGGTTGTGTCGCTGGAGCCAGGAGAATCCCAAAACCACAGGGTTCTGGGGGGACTTGATAAGCAAGAACTGAATAGTCTCGCTGTGATTCCCTGACACACGTAGGTTGATGGGAGTGGTGTTATGGGTGACCCAACCTATTGAGCTCCCATCCAACACTCTAACATCCACGGGAATGGAAAGGGGCTGAGTGGGGATGTTCAGCTCGGAAGCCAGTGTGGCGTCCAAAAAGCTCTCATCGGACCCAGAGTCAATGAGGACCTGGAGAGATTTGGACTGGTTTCCCCACAGCAGAATGACATGAAAAGGGGTGCGAGTAAGGGAAGCAGAAAAGTTCCCCATATGGCCCACCAGAGTACTCGCTCCTGCCGGTGAGACTGGTCTTTTACCGGGCACGAGGACACAAAATGACCAAAAGACCCACAATACAGACAGCTCCTTGTGCTGATCCGGTGTTGCCGGTCCACTGGCGACAGCCCAGCCCTGCCTAGTTGCATGGACTCGGGAAACAGTGCCTCGGCCCTCGTCAGTGACTCTCGAGGAAGGTCGGGAAATCTCGGGTGCTCTCAGCCACGGGACTGTTGGGGACTTCCGGGATGACTCAGAGGCGAGATGGAATCCCTGGACGTGCGAGTGAAATTGAATTTCCTCTCCATCCATCGTTCCCGCAATCGTCCATCAATGCGGATGGCCAAAGCGATGAGGGAGTCAAAATCTGTGGGTAACTCCCGAGCCGCAAGCTCATCCTTAACCTCCTCCGAGATGGTGTACAGGAACATGTCAAACAGTGCTTCTGGATTCCAAGCACTCTCCGCTGCCAACGTACGGAAATCCACCGCATAGTCGGCCACAGTGCCTGACATACTTTTCACTTTTCAAAGATCCCTAGAAATGTACATGTTTTGAGCTCTTGTTGGAAGCAATCGCTCCCCTATTGCTGACTACAAATGATCTATAACTGGGATATTTACTCACTAACTAGCAAAGGATATGAACAAAATGTGCACATGTGGCTACATGCATCTTTTGCTTAAATCTCAAAACAAGAGCATCTACTCATGACCTCTCATGCTGTAAACACAGTCCAGTTCAAACACAGTCCAGTTCAAAGGGCACATATCAATATATGGCAATGGTCTGTTTGCATATAGGCCTACTGCAGCACTGATTGGTTATGCCGCAACGGGCTGAGTAGTGTGTGTGTCAATATAATAGAATCCTATTCTGATGCATTCTGCCTACAACAACATATCTTGCATAGCTTTTTGTTTCAGTATGTTGCATTGAAAGTGGCTAATATTGCACTGATTTATCAAAATTGCCGCAGTAAACGGAAACGTTGATAGTGTTAACAGGGAAAACTCTAGAACAGTGGTCACCAACCATTTCTGATTTAAGATCACTTTATGAGTCAAAATGTAAGCAGCTCAGGTTTTTTTTAACATGACTTAAAAAACGTAAGCTTATGCAACATTAACCAATTAAAAACAGTACTGTAGCAAGGAGATTTGTGCAGTAAGCTACAGGCCCAATACATTATCATAGCATATTGGCTTTGCTTGAATTCCCCTGCCAATGCATTGTTGTCCGGGCCATTTTTTTGCAATTATATAAAACAATTTGAGGTAGGCTACATGATCACACTGGTAATATATTCATTGTATTACTTGTGAGGCACAGCTGAGTGAGTATACATTTAAATAATTTGCTTTTTATTTTACCGGGCTGATGGTGCCTGCATCTGATGGTCAGTCTTAGAGGAGGGAGAGAGAAGCAGAGTGAGGGTCCTCTGCCTATCAGCATCCCACCGCTCTCCCTTTCCTCCGCTGACACTGACCAAAAAGGGACTCGGTCTTCCAGCTGATGGGGAAACTTGAGGGGGGGGGGGTGTAAATTTGCTGTCTGAGACCTTGTAACACTAACGAGTCACATGACACCGGGGAGGGAAAATGACTAATTGGGCCCAATTTGGACATTTTCACTTAGGGGTGTACTCACTTTTGTTGCCAGCGGTTTAGATATTAATGGCTGTGTGTTGAGTTATTTTGAGGGGACAGCAAATTTACACTGTTATACAAACTGTACACTCACTACTTTACATTGTAGCAAAGTGTAATTTCTTCAGTGTTGTCACATGAAAATATATACTCAAATATTTACAAAAATGTGAGGGGTGTACTCACTTTTGTGATATACTGTATGTATACTCTGAGGTGTGTGTGTGTGTGGTGTGTGGTGGGGTAACCTCGTGTCCCAGAGCAAGGCTGAAGGCCTGGGCATTCAATTGCAACTGACTAGGTATCCCCTTTCCCTATCTCCTGTGTGTCTCCATCATGTCTTTTCAGACCTCTCAGTGGGAATGGGCAAATGTCTCCCCCCCCGGAGGTAAACAGATGCATAAGGTGATGTTTGAATACATGAATTCAGATGAGGCACTCTCTTAATCATGTTATCGGGTTGCCGTGGAAACAGGAGCCATACCAACTGCTAGCTTAGATCACGGGGATATGTCAGTCTGCTGTGGCATGGCTGCTGCCTCTATCCCTCCTCATTACTGGACTGGGTAGAGATAAGAGGGAGTGGGAGGGTTCCGTGTTGCTCTATCTTCTCAGGGTCGTCAGGCTGTGGAGGCAGTGGCTGGTGACACAAGGCTAATGGCCATGTCGGAGCAGTGGTAACATGGGAAAGCAGTGGCTTTTCTTTTCCTTCTCATCCACCACTACAGCCCAAGGACATACGCCACAGGTCAGAATGGATGGGTGGAGCACTGAAGTGTTCCCAGAGATGTGAGAGGTCAGGATCAAACAGGGGGTGCATGTATTTCTCCTGTTTCACACTATACGTGTGTGGTGTGAAATGGAAATGGGTATTTTGCATATCCCCCCCCCCCGAGACACCCTCGGAGAGTGGAGTCACAGCCAGGGATCAGCCATTATTGACGGCAACCCTGGAGTAATTTGGTGCCTTGCTTAAGTTAAGGGTAGATCAACAGATTTTTCACCTAGTCGGTTAATTGGCACAACACTTTCACCGCTTGGCTACTTGCCCGGGGGCTTTCATTGTGTATTAGCCTAATTTTGGGGTTCCCATGATCTAGAGAAGTTTGTGAGAGCGAGGGAGAGGGTTTACTACAATGCCTGCAAGAGTAATGTCAGACCTCTTCAACTGTTGAAGGGGAAGAATTCGCACACCAATGAAAGTAAACATTTTTTATAATTTCGCTACCATCAGGCATGGTATTTCAAGACCGTCATACAGAACGCTATTTCATGGATATAGTCACTTCAACACAACACTGTTTTCAGCCATTATTCAGCCTGATGTGTGCAAGCTGCAACTAACTGACAATAATCTCTCTCTGTGGTCAGAAAGCATCAACAAAAGGACGGACAAAAATGTCAGGAATGTGGGGAATAAAAAGGCAGAAAACTTGCTGTTCATGATTTATTTCTGAGGATTGGGTGGTGTGTGTGTGTGTGTGTGTGTGTGTTTCTCGAGTCCTGAGGTTGACACATGGCATTATGAGGCAGATGTATGCACATCCTGGGGGGATATGACTGGAACAGGGAAAAATACACAAACCCAATGCCAACAAGAGACCACAATCTTTCTAATGTAAAAGAGGAAAAAGTTGAATACATATGGATAGAAAATGTGATAATTGTACTTCATGTATTGGCAAAATCATTAGTAGCAATAGGAAATTGATGGAGGTAGAAAAATAACAGCTCTGCCCTCATTTAATACAATTCAAACAGCCTCATGCAGGGTCATTATGCAATGTCAATATTTATGTTCTGTTTTCTTGAGAGAAAATGAACTCCGCACAATCAATTTATAGATCTTTGTCGTTGCTGTGAAAACAGCAGCATTAAAAAAAAATGTACAGCTGGGTAGTGAAAATGCCTTCATTATCTATGGGGGACGGGAGGGTTTCCCAGTGCCACTATGGCTTCCTTATCCATGCCATGGAAAGACAAACGCTACATTACTTTATGCACACCTAATGAGGCATGATGATGATTCTGGGGCTATCGGTTGACCATCACGGAACAACCAAAAGCTCTAACAACTAATCTCTTCCTCATTTAGGTCCATTAGTCCAGAATAGATTTGACGCCATTCCTTAATAATTAACTGTTTATGAATATGTTATGAATGGAATGCAGACATTGGTGATCTATGAGCCAAAGTTCAATAATGCTCCAAATAGCAAAACATATTCACATTGCACTACCTCACCTACCTCCCAGTGAAAACAATAGTCAAATATTAAAAATGCTTTCTACTAGGAGAGTGAACCTGCATGCTGCGATTGTCTATGAATACTTGTCAGGATTTGTCATGAACAATTAAAATCATTCAAGGGATTTGTGGTGACATGGTCATGGAAACACAAGTAAATATGGGATACAAAGTACCGTATATTGGAAACAGGTGATTCCACACAGGTGTGGATCCAGAGTTAATTAAGAAATTAACATCCCATCATGCTTAGGGTCATGTATAAAAATGCCCAGTTGCCCATTATTTTGGCTATCATGGCTAGAAGAAGATATCTCAGTGACTTGGAAAGAGGGGTCTCAAAGGAACATAGGGGGTTTAAAGGGTGCGTGTCTCAGTCACCAGATCTCAACCCAATTGAACATGTTTTCCACCACCATCAACAAAACACCAAACGATGGAACTTCTCGTGGAACAATCGTGTGGCATCACCCCAACAGAGTTCCAGACACTTGTAGAATCTATGCCAAGACACATTGAAGCGGTTCTGGTGGTTCGTGGTGGCCTAATGCTCTATTAAGACACTTTACACGGGTGTTTCCTTTATTAGGGCAGTTACCTACAGTGCCTTGCGAAAGTATTCGGCCCCCTTGAACTTTGCGACCTTTTGCCACATTTCAGGCTTCAAACATAAAGATATAAAACTGTATTTTTTTGTGAAGAATCAACAACAAGTGGGACACAATCATGAAGTGGAACGACATTTATTGGATATTTCAAACTTTTTTAACAAATCAAAAACTGAAAAATTGGGCGTGCAAAATTATTCAGCCCCCTTAAGTTAATACTTTGTAGCGCCACCTTTTGCTGCGATTACAGCTGTAAGTCGCTTGGGGTATGTCTCTATCAGTTTTGCACATCGAGAGACTGACATTTTTTCCCATTCCTCCTTGCAAAACAGCTCGAGCTCAGTGAGGTTGGATGGAGAGCATTTGTGAACAGCAGTTTTCAGTTCTTTCCACAGATTCTTGATTGGATTCAGGTCTGGACTTTGACTTGGCCATTCTAACACCTGGATATGTTTATTTTTGAACCATTCCATTGTAGATTTTGCTTTATGTTTTGGATCATTGTCTTGCTGGAAGACAAATCTCCGTCCCAGTCTCAGGTCTTTTGCAGACTCCATCAGGTTTTCTTCCAGAATGGTCCTGTATTTGGCTCCATCCATCTTCCCATCAATTTTAACCATCTTCCCTGTCCCTGCTGAAGAAAAGCAGGCCCAAACCATGATGCTGCCACCACCACGTTTGACAGTGGGGATGGTGTGTTCGGCTGTGCTGCTTTTACGCCAAACATAACGTTTTGCATTGTTGCCAAAAAGTTCAATTTTGGTTTCATCTGACCAGAGCACCTTCTTCCACGTTTGGTGTGTCTCCCAGGTGGCTTGTGGCAAACTTTAAAGACACTTTTTATGGATATCTTTAAGAAATGGCTTTCTTCTTGCCACTCTTCCATAAAGGCCAGATTTGTGCAATATACGACTGATTGTTGTCCTATGGACAGAGTCTCCCACCTCAGCTGTAGATCTCTGCAGTTCATCCAGAGTGATCATGGGCCTCTTGGCTGCATCTCTGATCAGTCTTCTCCTTGAATGAGCTGAAAGTTTAGAGGGACGGACAGGTCTTGGTAGATTTGCAGTGGTCTGATACTCCTTCCATTTCAATATTATCGTTTGCACAGTGCTCCTTGGGATTTTTAAAGCTTGGGAAATCTTTTTGTATCCAAATCCGGCTTTAAACTTCTTCACAACAGTATCTCGGACCTGCCTGGTGTGTTCCTTGTTCTTCATGATGCTCTCTGCGCTTTTGACGGACCTCTGAGACTATCACAGTGCAGGTGCATTTTTACGGAGACTTGATTACACACAGGTGGATTGTATTTATCATCATTAGTCATTTAGGTCAACATTGGATCATTCAGAGATTCTCACTGAACTTCTGGAGAGAGTTTGCTGCACTGAAAGTAAAGGGGCTGAATAATTTTGCACGCCCAATTTTTCAGTTTTTGATTTGTTAAAAAAGTTTGAAATATCCAATAAATGTCGTTCCACTTCCATGATTGTGTCCCACTTGTTGATTCTTCACAAAAAAATACAGTTTTATATCTTTATGTTTGAAGCCTGAAATGTGGCAAAAGGTCGCAAAGTTCAAGGGGGCCGAATACTTTCGCAAGGCACTGTATATAACGTTTAACTATGTTGTCAATCACATCTGCATTTGACATTACACATTCATGTCCTGCAAACCACATTGACTTTCATCAGTAGTTTCAGAGTCTGATAACTATAGAGATATGATAGAGGTGAGGATAGAGGTGATTTTTCAAGCATGGAAATGAGTTTTTGGACACATGATTGACAGTTTACATAGAGCACAGGTGTAGCTGCACATGGCCTCTTCCACACAGGGCTGGAAAGCAGCCAGCTAGAGCATCATACAACACAATCTTGGAGAAGAGAAGTCGAGAGTAAAGAGCAAAGGTCTGCTATATAATTTACAGTGGGGCAAAAAAGTATTTAGTCAGCCACCAATTGTGCAAGTTCTCCTACTTAAAAAGATGAGAGGCCTGTAATTTTCATCATAGTTGAAGTGTACCTATGACAGACAAAATTAGAAAAGAAAATCCAGAAAATCACATTGTAGGATTTTTTATGAATTTATTTGCAAATGATGGTGGAAAATGAGTATTTGGTCACCTACAAACATGCAAGATTTCTGGCTCTCACAGACCTGTAACAACTTCTTTAAGAGGCTCCTCTGTCCTCCACTCTTTACCTGTATTAATGGCACCTGTTTGAACTTGTTATCAGTATAAAAGACACCTGTCCACAACCTCAAACAGTCACACTCCAAACTCCACTATGGCCAAGACCAAAGAGCTGTCAAAGGACACCAGAAACAAAATTGTAGACCTGCACCAGACTGGGAAGACTGAATAGGTAAGCAGCTTGGTTTGAAGAAATCAACTGTGGGAGCAATTATTAGGAAATGGAAGACATACAAGACCACTGATAATCTCCCTCGATCTGGGGCTCCACGCAAGATCTCACCCCGTGGGGTCAAAATGATCACAAGAATGGTGAGCAAAAATCCCAGAACCACACGGTGAATGACCTGCAGAGAGCTGGGACCAAAGTAACAAAGCCTACCATCAGTAACACACTACGCTGCCAGGGACTCAAATCCTGCAGTGCCAGACGTGTCCCCCTGCTTAAGCCAGTACATGTCCAGGCCCGTCTGAAGTTTGCTAGAAAGCATTTGGATGATCCAGAAGAAGATTGGGAGAATGTCATATGGTCAGATGAAACCAAAATATAACTTTTTGGTAAAAACTCAACTCGTCGTGTTTGGAGGACAAAGAATGCTGAGTTGCATCCAAAGATCACCATACCTACTGTGAAGTATGGGGGTGGAAACATCATGCTTTGGGGCTGTTTTTCTGCAAAGGGACGAGGACGACTGAAAGGAAATAATGAATGGGGTCATGTATCGTGAGATTTGGAGTGAAAACCTCCTTCCATCAGCAAGGGCATTGAAGATGAAACGTGGCTGGGTCTTTCAGCATGACAATGATCCCAAACACACTGCCCGGGCAACGAAGGAGTGGCTTCGTAAGAGGCATTTCAAGGTCCTGGAGTGGCCTAGCCAGTCTCCAGATCTCAACCCCATACAAAATCTTTGGAGGGAGTTGAAAGTCCGTGTTGCCCAGCAACAGCCCCAAAACATCACTGCTCTAGAGGAGATCTGCACCGAGGAATGGGCCAAAATACCAGCAACAGTGTGTGAAAACCTTGTGAAGACTTACAGAAAACTTTTCACTTCTGTCATTGCCAACAATGGGTATACAACAAAGTATTGAGATAAACTTTTGTTATTGACCAAATACTTATTTTCCACCATAATTTGCAAATAAATAAATAAATAAATCCTACAACGTGATTTTCTGGAATTATTTTTCTCATTTTGTCTGTCATAGTTGAAGTGTACCTATGATGAAAATTACAGGCCTCTCTCATCTTTTTAAGTGGGAGAACTTGCACAATTGGTGGCTGACTAAATACTTTTTTGCCCCACTCTATATGACCCCAGTATCGACTTCTCCCAGCAGACAGTGGAATTTAGTCACCAGATGATGAACATTGAAATACTCAACTCTGACATCAAACATGGATTACAAATATACCGAAAGAGATTGCTCTGGGCCTGATACCATGACACATTTAACCTTTGTGTGACTGTTATGCCTTCACTATGACAGATGGTGGCTTCAATGCAGTGGTCATATACAGGTAGCTCCGTGATAAGTATAGTTTCAGCCCACGACCGCCAATCCTGCTTCGATCTCTGGGCAGCGTCCACTCCCCCTCTCTCTTTGTCCCCCCCCCCCCCCCTGCTTGGGCAGATGGTGCCAGGGCTCAGGCGAACGGGAGCTTCGAGGGCCAAGATCCAAAAATGGAAGAGAAAACATGTAAAAGTATATTAGTAAAACAACTGCTTGAGGCAGATGCTTTTAAAATACAGGAACTACCCACTGACCCATCTGTTGTGAGGAAATTCCAATGAGGTTGCATCCCAAAAGGCTCTAGACCTTTGCCTTGAACCATCCCCAAAGATCGACACCATAGATCATTCAAAACACCCTCAAGGCATCAGTCAACCTGACAGGAAACAAAGTCTGTTCGATCGATTTTCATATCCTGATTTATTTTGATTTTTTATTGTTCATTGTGGCTAGACATGACACACAAAACTGTCGTTGACATCTAGCAAACCTGGTACATAGAACAACCTTTAGACTGTGGAGACCATAAGCAAGGCAGCAGACAACGCTGTAGCATCCCATGACACATCTGTGACACAAAGCATATGTTAAGGTTCTGGTGAATTTATGCAAAAGCTGAATATAGACATAAACAAAACACAAGCCTCCAAGAGCAAGGTAATAATAAATCAAGGTCTACTTCACTTCAGTCATCATTAAGGCCAGTTCGGATGTGGTAATTTAAGCATCTACTTCGCTAACAGCATGTAAAATAAAAACTGAAATTCATCAGTTGTCCTTTTTTCAGCCAACTATTTTTTTCCTACTCATTTCAAAATTACAAACATATTTTTTTTGTAGTAATGTAAATAATATTATCATACAAAAAAACCTTCCACTATGACAACTGGATGTACTTTCTGTTGTGTTTGTACTGTGGTGTCTCTCTCCTGTGTAGTACAGTAACCTACTCTTACAGTACGTGTTACAGTAACCTACTCTTACAGTATGCGAAGTTCCTTGGTGCTGTCGCCGCCCTGGAGGCGGGCACTGGGAGTGTTCAGTCAGTCAGATGCAGATGGACCCTGTCCTCCAGAGATCTTCCGGCGGATGCTAGCCTGGACAGCTGGCTGAGATAAAAGCTCCTTTATGTCCTGTAGTTTCTGAGACGGACACTGGTTCTGTGTGTGAAGGGGCTTCCCAACCAGGTCTGCTGCATCAACCAGCCTCTTCTACAAGGGACAAACAAAACACACAAACAAACTAACAGACACCCAATGTGATCCTCATCGCCAGTAGGTCAACCTTTTTGGCTGTGTATATTCATTAGATTTTAAAAAGCAGATTTTTTACCACAGGTAGGACATGGGACCCACTCTACATTTACCCTTCACGTCTTAACCACATACAGCACAGATGAGACAGGATCACGTAAACATAGTTCACAGCATATTTTCTAACTGCATAGTCAATCCCCTTGGCCTCAAGATTTTGAGTTGCAGTTCATTTTGTAGTGATGTTTTGTTTTAGCTTTAGTCGAAAGACGGTGATTGTCTTTGCACTGACCGCACCTTGCGGAGGGCCGAGGTTTAGCCCAACCTAACCTCAGGTCCCAGATCAGTCTGTAGTGTGTGTTGTGACACGTCAGCTCCACTCTGAATGTTGGGGCGACCTTTGGCAGCCAATAAAACTAGTCAGACAGTTGGGCAGACAGACACGACAGAGGCTTGTTTGGAGGGAGACTGCTGAGAGTAGTGGGTGACAGAGTTAAAGATACACAAAAAGCTGCATAGGGATTCCACGATCAATTCAGTGTCCTGCCCCAAAAAGCCCACCTTCCTTGTCTAGTAAAACCCCTCAACTGCCCATTGGCTCCTGGGCTGGCTGACTGCCTGAGTTCCTGCCTGGGCTGGTTAGTGTCCAGTGCCGCCTGGGGGAATTGTCTGTGGTCACTTGCTGCTGGCGCTGGTGTCGGTGGTGGTAGTGTTGACAGTGTTACTGTTGAGGTTGTCTGAGGGCCGCGCCAGGTCAGATGACGCGGCCCCGTTGTGCTGAGTCTCATCCATGTACTGCTGCACGGCCCGCAGCACGGCGTCCTCCACCAGCCTCTTACTCAGGCTCACCAGCTCCTCATCGTCAGGCTCCGGACCCCTCTTCACACCTACACAACCAACGACAACACAACAGCTAGCGTCACTACTACACCCGGTCACTACTCACACCATGCAGCCTAGCAGCTCTGAGCTACATGACCTTTACCCTATTCCAGCTCAGTGTCAAGTTCTGTCAACACAACACGAGCCCCTTGATTAAAGGCTCTTCAAGCCTCAAAGCTCAGTGATGGTAAGCTCATACAGTGTCAATTAAGTACATTCCCAGAGGAGTACAATTCCCATTTTGAGCACTTAAGAGATTAAGGTAAGCTATGAATTTACTGTGGCTATAGTCATAGGAGAAATATGTTGTGCCTGCAGTACAGTTCTCTTGCTAGCTACTGTATCAGTGACAGTCTGCCAGTATTAAAGTATGTTCGAGTTGGAGGGTGCATTAGAGTGACAGGGGGATTTGGCATTAACAGTGAGAACACTGAGGAGCCGAGGCTAAAAAAAAGACAAACACTGGTGTCATCCTTTCACGCTCTCGTTCCAGTATGGTTGAGAGTCAAACAGTCTGCTAGTTACACAAGAACATGTCAAAAGGAGGGAGTCTGGGAGAGTACAGTGCTTTAAATGAAATGGTGCTTTGGGACTCAGAGAGCCCACTGAGAGACAGAGACACACGTACTTGTCCGAGCAGCCCGGGGCCCGCTCTGAAAAAGATCTGCAAGACAAACAATAGCCGTTTAGCAACAGAACAGTTCTTCAACACAAATCAGACTCCATTTTCCCACAATCAGGGGCGGTTGTGCGGCGATTAGCCTATTCTTTATTTTGATTGGCCGTACACATTTTTGATTGACTGAGAGCCTACCTTGATTGCAGTGCTGGATGATAGGTTTGGTGAATTTCAACACTCAGTGATTTAGGAATCGCACACATTTTGATTTCTGTGGGTGTTTTATGGTCTCGTACTCAAGAGGACCACGGTGTTGCAGAATCAAGTAGTCAGATTAAGAAAGGTTCATCCGTGTTAAGTGTATTTCTCTCAGGGATGAGTCTCTCTCCAAAGACATTTAATGAATACTTACAGCAGAGGGGGAGAAATAAATAGCTTTCTTCACACGGCAAAGTAATGACCTTTATTATACCTTACAGTATGCAGATTAGAATGAAGCGTGTGCTGCGATACGAGTGACACATGGAGAAGTTGGTTATCAGAAGTCTGAAGCAAAACATGTCAACTCAATCAAGGCAGGAGTGCACTTTGTACCATGGAAGTCCACAGAACACAATGTGAGAGAGTGTGCAGTACATAAAAGGGCGTGCATACATCCACGGAACTAGATACTAGTAATTCTATTTCTATGTCTGCATTTTCCACGTGAAGAGGGGGGGAAACTCACAGAGGAGACAGACCCCTAATGGGTTGACAGACGTCAAACCTGAACATCGTAGACTAGAGAGACTCTCTATCTCGCTCTCTCCCACTCTCACGAGAACAGTGAGCAGCGTGAAGGTAAACTCTAGTCCATTAGTTAGTGCTGTGGCTCAGAGAGAACTTTATGAGAGCACTAAACGCTACATCCACACCGATAATAACGCAGGAGAGATCAGGCTGACAGATTAAGAGCTAGCCGGCAGGGTGCACCTGAGAGACAAGGCGAAGTGGTTCACCTTTTTGTATTGGACTGAGAAAAGGGAAGCCAAAATCCAGACTAGCATACGTAGTAGTCAAGGCGATAGCATTAGAATGATTTTGAGAGTATTAAACTATGCAAGTATCGAACAGCACTCTCTCTCTCCGCCTCTACTCCACTCTTGTGCCCAGACATTTCATCAGACGTGGTATCAAACGGGGCGGCAGGTAGCTGGTTCTAATCCCCGAGCCGACTAGGGGGGAAAAAATCTGCCGATGTGCCCTTGAGCAAGGCACTTGACCGTAATTGCTCCTGTACGTCGCTCTGGATAAGAGTGTCTGCTAAGTGACTAAAATGTAAATGTGTGTGGTTTTCCTCCACCCCTGGAAGGGGGAGTGGTGCGGTGGAGTCTGCTTGGAGGTATTTCCTGAGGAAACGGCAGCTCCATTAGGGAGATCCTGAGAGAGCTCCTCCTAAACCACCAGGTCATCTGAGGGAAATGAGGCGAGGAAGGATCTTTTTAGCTCTGCTCGCTCTCTGCTGTACACACACACACACACACACACTGGTACTCAACCGCTGCACTGCACCTCATCAACCAGCACACTAGATTGAATCTATCTCATGGATAATGGATAAGCCACATTCCAAAACAAAAATGAGTATTCACAACACAACAACTAGGATATTCTCCAACAAGATAAAGTGATGCATCAAATGAGCCCGTACAGTGGGTGTGTGTGAAAGTCATTGCATGCTGAGCCTAGCACTTCTGGACCTTCTGCAGTCATATATCACAGGGCGCTTGTCTCTCCGTCACTATAGGGACCTAGTGCTGGTGGCCTGACAAGGTTGCCATTGGGTCCCAGCTCCAATCTGTCCTTGGACGGGGTTAGAATAGGCCGTGTGTATGTGTTTTTCCATGACTGTGCACTGCGTGTGTGTGTGTCTGTGTGCATGCACATGTGGCTGCATAAAAGCAGACCGACAGGAGTGCAGACAGGCAGCAACAACACAGCACACTCTGCCAGTCATGTATCTTACTCATCAGACACACAAGCAGGAATGTGCTACACACCTCAGGCTGACATGATGCCATAGCAAGAGAACAATCAAGTGGTCTCTTCCAATATGGATACAGATCACAATGAAGCCTCTGCTTGAATCAGCAAACCTAACTAGCACTGTATGTGTCTGAGTGTTTCTGGAGGCCCTCTCCCGTCTTTTCTAACTACATTGGGAATACCAGGCAGAGAGATCGGCTTTAGCTGGTTACAACTACCCGCCCTCCCCTCCCCCCTCCACTCCACCATGCTGCCTTTTAAAATTCCAAAGCTATTATTTAGCGCTGTTGGGGTTGTCAGATGCTCAGGGCTCACAGTTTGTGCCCGTGGAAGAACAGACGGTCTCCCTTTTACGTGGAAAACACAGACACCCTTTCACAGTATTCACACGGCCAGCCAGCGGCCAAACAAGGACACGCTCCTCGCACCCAGCTGGGCTCACGAGGCGTGGTGACAACACAATCACATCACCCAACGAGCATCTGACCTCTCATGACAAACCTCTTCACCCTTCTCTTTCTTCCCCTCCCTCCCTTCCTCCCCATCCCTCTAGTTTCCCTCTCACTCCTACTCGCTCTCTCTCTTTCCCTCCACCAAGCTAGAATTAAAAGTAGGGCAAACATGCTCTCAGAAAAGGCAGCTCTCTGATTGCAGTGTTTCAACAGAGAAAGTCCCCCATCGAGTTGGAGACAGAGAAACAATGCAGAGAGAAAATCCTGCCAAATTAAACAAGACTAGCTTTGCCAGACTGGCAAGAGCTTTGGACGGATTTATAATAGAGAAATGAAAAATAAATTGTTTGGCAGCATGGGAGCTTCCAGTGCTGAGTGTGCTGCATTGCCAATTGTTGGAGAGGCTGTTGGCACATAGCAGCTCCAGAAAAAGACACAGGCACTTTGACAGACAGCCCCAAGTTCAGATATCAGTACACTGGTGACAGAGACAGGAGCACGCACGTTTATGGCATGTGCACGTCATCTATAGTGGACTATAAACTCTTCCGCAATGCCAAGATAAGACCTAAGGTGCAAATACAAGTACACACACAAAAGCACATACTTACCCACACACACACACACACACACACACACACACACTAATGGACACCCGGATACAAACACACATTCTCACAGAGACATACAGTAAAATGATAAGCCCCTTTCTTTCTCCCATTGATCTGAGTCCCAGCCACAAGCAAACCAGAAGACAGAAAGACCACCCACACCCAAGGACTTACGGATCTTCTCCTCTGCTCGGGAGAAGGGAAAGCAACACAACTGCCCCATAGCCGCACTGCTCCTCTGCCCCCTGTCTCTCTCTGTCTTTATCCTCTCTCTATCACTCTCTGCTCTACCCCGCTGCAAACAGATGAGTAGTAAAATCCAACACGGCTTCCACACTGCCTGAGATGGAGTGAGTGAATGAGGGAGTCAACTGAGAGGGTGAAGGCTGCGTTCACTCTGTGACAAAGAGGGGAGGGGTGTGTGAGTGTGTGGAAAGGGAGGGGGTTACTCAAGCTCCACCCTCTTCCCTTTCGCTGCCTTGGATAACTGCTTTGGAATGGCCGGCAGCTGACTGCCACAGTTGTGTGTTCTGCTGTGGGTGTGTGTGTGTGTATATATATGTGCGTGGTCTCCGAAAGATGTGCCAGTTTTGATTATAGCTACAACTGTCCCAGCTCCCCGGTTAGGCAACTTAGGATGACCAGTGGGAGACAGAGATTTTCATTTTAATACCACGCTCAAGACAGCCGGCATTGAAACAGGAAGTAATGGTGGAAGTGGTTGTATCATCAGCGATGCGCTATCACAGTTGGAAAGTCCAGGTTGGAGGATTGTCCTTGTAGGAAGGCTCCATTGGTGAGTTGTGTTGAAGTGGTGCAAAGTTCTTCTGACCGGTTGTCTCTCTGCATCTCCTTGTTCAACTAAAGCACCGACTGTGTTGGGGGGTTTGAGATCCTCAACAAGTACAGCCTGTGATTGGGGTGACCAGGTCACATGACTCTAGCCAGGGAAGAGTGACCCATGGCAACCCCCTAGCTACGGAGTAGCCAGATCCAGAGGTGTCCGAAAGTTTGCGTCGAACTCCCAGGACCAGAGAGAGGGTTTTCAACAAGACCAAGGTTACTCACCTCGCCAGCTACCCGGCATTCCACACAAAGACGAGCGATCATTAGGAACCAACTGAGAGGCTAATAATTCAAAGCTGTGCAGGCACTATGACGGTCACTCACAGCTGGCAACTTCTGTTTCCATTTAATGAGTTAACCTACAGGTCAAAAAGACAATAAAAATCAATCAGATCTGAGATGAAAATGTCGACGCGCAACAGAATGCAGTAAGTGAAAATCCAATCCTCCTTTTTTACAATTCAATATTTGAACAATGGTAATTGCCTTTAGAGAGCAGCTTTCTACTGAGAATAGAAAAACGACATTAGGCAGAGAGCCAGGGCATACAGAGCCTATAGAAAGTCTACACCCCCCTTGGATTTCTTCACATTTTATTGTGTTACAATGTGACATTAAAAAGGATTTGTCATTTTTTGTCAACGAACCGCACAAAATAATATGTTATGTCAAATTGGAAGAAAAGTTATATATTTAAAAAAATAAAAAAATAAAACACTTTAGTTAAGTATTCACCTCCCTGAGTTAATATATGTTAGAAAAATCTTTGGCAGCGATTACAATTGTGAGTCTTTTTGGGTAAGTCTCATAAGAGCGTTGCACACCTGTATTGGGCATTATTCTTTTCAAAATTCTCCAAGCTCTGTAAAAGGTGTGGGGATCATAGCTAGACAGCAATTTTCAAGTCTTGCTATAGATTTTTAAGCAGATTTCAGTCACAACTGTAACTTGGCCACTCAGGAACATTCACCGTCTTTTCGCTAAGAAACTCCAGTGTAGATTTGGCTTTGTGTCATATGTCATTGTCCTGCTGAAAATGTGAATTCCTCTTCCAGAGTCCGGTGTAAAGCAGACTGAAGCAGGTTTTCCTCTAGGATTTTGCCTTTCTTTTCATCCTGAAAAACTCCCCAGTCTTTGCCAATGTCAAGCATACCCATACCATGATGCAGCCAACACCATGCCTGAAAATAAGGAGGCAGTTATTTCAGTGATGTGTTGTGTTTGGATTTGTACCAAACATAAGGCTTTGCATTTAGGCCAAAAAGTGTCTTCCTTTGCCATGTTTTTTTCCTTCTGTATTACTTTAGTGCCTTGTTGCATACATATGCATGTTATGGAATATTCTGTATATTTGTATTCTTCTTTTCACAATTCGGTCATTATTGTAGAGTCACTACAATGTTGATCCATCCTCAGTTTTCTCCCATCACAGCCATTGAACTCTGTAGCCGTTTTAAAAATCACCAATGGCCTCATGGTGACATCCTTAAGCAGTTTCCTCCTTGTCCTGCAGCTCAGTTCAGAAGGACGACTGCATCTTTGATGTGTTGGGGTGGTTTAATACATCATCCACAGCATAATTATTAACTTGACCATGCTTGAAGATACTCAATGTCTGATTTGTTATTGTTACCCATCTACCAAACACATACCTTTTTTTTTCTCCGAGGCTTTCAAAAAGCTCCCAGCTCTTTGAAGTTTAATCTATTCTTGAAATTCAATATTTGACTGAGGGACCTTACAGATGTAGTATGTATGGAGGACAGAGGAAGGGGTAGTCATTCAAAATTATTTCACACCGAGTGAGTCCATAAAACTTGTGATTTGTTAGGCTTGCCTAAACAAATGGGGTGAATACTTACTACATTTGAGACATTAAAAGTTTATTAATTTGTAAACATTTGTAGAATTTTCTTTTCACATTCAGGAATATTTTGTGTAGATCAAAAAATGTAATAAATGAAATCGATTTCAATCCCATTTTGTAACGCAACAAAATGTGAAAACAGTTCAAGGGGGTGTAGACTTGCTATAGCACCGTATAGGCACCGTATAGGCCTAGCTAGAGTTAATGATATGAATAAACAACATCTCATCACCGATGACTCCTTCACTATTAGGTAGTGGAAAAATGTGTAGAGTGAGTCAACGCAGTCTAAAAGCCGAACGGCCAGAGAAACTCTGACTACTAGTGATGCGTGGGTTGACTTATAGCCCACAGCCCCCACGGTTATATCCGCCGGCCGGGTGGGTTTAGGGTCATGACATATTGAGTGGATGAAGGGTGGGTGGATTAAATAAAGAGAAAATACACTTATGGATTTAAATAAAATGTATCATCATTCTTGTGCAATTTATATCTATAGGCTACATTGAGGTTTTTCGTTCATTATTTTTATCTGCCATGAGTGCGTAAGCCTAAGCTTTAGGGCCTAACTGTATGCGCGCCACATAGCCGACATGCCAATCGCCAAATGCTTTTGTGGACAATGTCCGAGTTTAATTCAATAAAGAGAAAAGCTGTGAAAAGGAGAGTTGAAAATAAAGGGAAGATCCAGAAAAGCCACTTCAGATTTGGTGAAGTGGTAAAAGAGGATGATGGCAGTGCCAGCTTTGTTATGTGCGATGATTGTGAGGCGCTATAGAAGTTTGACAGTCACAAGACGGGGAGGGGGCGTCAAGTAGACTGTAGCCTACTGTTCAGATGGGTTAAATGGAAACTCTGACTCTAGGTCTATAAACCTCTCAAGTATCCTTAATATTAACTCCTGCAGAATTAATCATTTCTTGCAGTAAAATCATACACCAAATATACATTTTGACCAGGGAACAGGGGTGGAGAAATATGATTTTAAATAAAATATGTTATTGGTCACATGCGCCGAATACAACTGGTGTAGACTTCACCGTGAAATGCATACTTACGAGCCCATTTTTTTAAAAAATTTTTTACACCTTTATTTAATCTTTATTTAACTAGGCAAGTCAGTTAAGAACACATTCTTATTTTCAATGACGGCCTAGGAACGGTGGGTTAACTGCCTTGTTCAGGGGCAGAACGACAGATTTTCCCCTTGTCAGCTCTGGGGATCCAATCTTGCAACCTTACAGTTAACCAGTCCAGTCTAACGACCTGCCTCTCTCTCGTTGCACTCCACAAGGAGACTGTTACGCGAATGCAGTAAGACAAGGTAAGTTACTAGCTAGCATTAAACTTATCTTATAAAAAAAAACAATCAATCATAATCACTAGTTAACTACACATGGTTGATGATATTACTAGATATTATCTAGCGTGTCCTGCGTTGCATATAATCTGACTGAGCATACAAGCATCTAAGTATCTGACTGAGCGGTGGTAGGCAGAAGCAGGCACGTAAACATTCATTCAAACAGCACTTTCGGGCGTTTTGCCAGCAGTTCTTTGTTGCGAGTCAAGCATTGCGCTGTTTATGACTTCAAGCCTATCAACTCCTGAGATGAGGCTGGTGTAACCGAAGTGAAATGGCTAGCTAGTTAGCGCGTGTTAATAGCGTTTCAGGAGCGAGGAGAGGGACGGAAGCTATACTGTTACACTGGCAATACTAAAGTGCCTATAAGAACATCTAATAGTCAAAGGTTAATGAAATACAAATGGTATAGAGGGAAATAGTCCTATTATTCCTATAATAACTACAATTTACAAATACAATATTCACATCCCTTAAATTAAAATGTAGTCAAGTATTCATCCACTTTTTTATGGCGAGCCTTAATAAGTTGCATGGATTCATTCTGTGTTCAATAGTGGTTAACATTTTTTAATGATTACCCCATCTCTGTACCCCACACATACATCTGTCCCTCAATCGAGTAGTGAATATCAAGCACAGATTCAACCACAAAGACCAGGGAGGTTTTTCCAATGCCTCGCAAATGTTTTTAAATTATACATTTAACTAGGCAAGTCAGTTAAGAACAAATTATTTTTCTACAATGATGGCCTACACTGGCCAAACCCGAACGACGCTAGGGCCAATTGTACGCCGCCCTATGGGACTCCCAATCACGGCTGGTTGTGAAAATGCCTGGAATAAAACCAGGGTGTCTGTGGTGACACCTCTAGCACTGTGATGCAGTGCCTTAGACCACTGCACCCCTCAGGAGCCCCAAAGGGCACTGATTGGTATTTAAAAAGCATAGGCTGAATATCCCTTTGAGCATGGTGAAGTTATTAAATTAGGCTTTGGATGGTGTATCAACACACCCAGTCACTAAAGAGCTATTGACATCCTTCCTAACGCAGTTGCCAGAGAGGAAGGAAACTGCTCAGGGATTTCATCACGAGGCCAAGACAGTTACAGAGTTCAACGGTTGTGATAGGAGAAAAATTAGGATGGATCACCCTTGCCGAGTCATGTGAAATACATAGATTAGAGACTAATTTATTTATTTCAACAGGCTTAAAATCTATGGCAAGACCTGAAAATGGCTTTCTAGCAATGATCAACAACAAACTTCACAGAACTTGAAGAATTAAAAAAATACAAATTGGCAAATATTGTACAATCCAGGGGTGCAAAGCTATATAATCAAGATACAGAGTGTACAAAACATTAAGAACACCTGCTCTTTCCATGACATATACTGGACAGATGAATTCATGTGAAAGCTATGATCCCTTATTAATGTCATTTGTTAAATCCACTTCAATCAGTGTAGAAAAAGGGGAGGAAACAGGTTAAAGAAGGATTTTTACCTTGAAACATGGATTGTGTGTGTGCCATTCAGAGGGAGAATGGGCAAGACAAAAGATTTAAGTGCCTTTGAATGAAGTATGGTAGTAGGTTCAGGCGCACCGGTTTGTCAAGAACTGCAACGCTGCTGGGTTTTTCACTCAACAGTTTCCCGTGTGCATCAAGAATGGCCCACCACCTGAAGAACATCCAGTCAACTTCACACAACTGTGGGAAGGATTGAAGTCAATGTGGGCTAGCATCCCCGTGGAACGCTTTCGACACCTTGTAGAGTCATACCCCGAAGAATTGAGACTGTTCTGAGGGGGGAGGGGGTTGCAACTCAATATTAGGAAGGTGTTCTTAATGTTTTGTACTCGGTGTATATTTAACGAGGAATTGATCAAGATTGACAAACAAAGAGCAAACAATTGACACAATTAATAGACTGTTCAAAGAGTGTTACGTTACAGCCATATTCTAAAATGGATTAAGTAGTTTTTCCCCCTGATAAATCTACACACAATATCCCTTAATTCGAAGGCGAAAATAGGTTTTACAAATATTTTTGTAAATGAATATCCTGTTTCAATTGATCATTCTCGAGATGTTTCTACAACTTGATTGGAGTCCACCTGAGGTAAATTCTATTTTTTATTTATTTTTATTTTACCTTTATTTAACCAGGCAAGTCAGTTAAGAACAAATTCTTATTTTCAATGACGGCCTGGGAACAGTGGGTTAACTGCCTGTTCAGGGGCAGAACGACAGATTTGTACCTTGTCAGCTCGGGGGTTTGAACTCGCAACCTTCCGGTTACTAGTCCAACGCTCTAACCACTAGGCTACCCTGTCGCCCTGTTGATTGGACATGATTAGGAAAGGCACACACCTGTCTATAAAAAGTCCCACAGTCGACAGTGCAAGTCAGAGAAAAAACCAAGCCATGAGGTCGAAGGAATTGTCCGTAGAGCTCTGAAACAGGATTGTGTTTAGGCACAGATCTGGGGAAGGGTACCAAAACATTTCTGCAGCATTGAAGTTCCCCAAGACAAAGTGGCCTTCACCATTCTTAAATGTAAGATGTTTGGAACCACCAAGACCCTTGGTCAGGGAGGTAACCAAGAATCCGATGGTCACTGACAGAGCTCCTCTGTGGAGATGGGAGTACCTTCCAGAAGGACAACCATCTCTCCAGCACTCCACCAAATCAGCCCTTTATGGTAGAGAGGCTAGACGGAAGCAACTCCTCAGAAAAAGGCACATGACAACCCGTTTGGAGTTTGCCAAAAGGCACTTAAAGGACTCTCAGACCATGAGAAACAAGATAGTCTGGTCTGATGAAACAATGATTGAACTCTTTAGCCTGAATGCCAAGTGTCACGTCTGGAGGAAACATGGCATCATCCCTACGGTGAAGCATGGTGGTGGCAGCATCATGCTGTGTGGATGTTTTTCAGCGGCAGGGACTGGGAGACTAGTCAGGATTGAGGGAAAGATGAACGCAGCAATGTGGAGAGAAATCCTTGAGGAACACCTGCCCCAGAGTGCTCAGGATCGCAGACTAGGGCGAAGGTTCACCTTCCAACAGGACAACGACCCAATGCACACAGCCAAGAAAATGGAGAAGTGGCTTTCTGGACAAGTCTCTGAATGTCCTTGAGTGGCCCAGCCAGAGCCCGGACTTGAACCCGATCAAACATCTCTGGAAGGACCTGAAAATAGCTGTGAAGCTACACTCCCCATCCAACCTGACATAGCTTGAGAGGATCTGCAGAGAAGAATGGGAGAAACTCCCCCAAATACAGGTGTGCCAAGCTTGTAACGTCATACCCAGGAAGGCCTGAGGCTGTAATCACTGCCAAAGGTGCTTACACAAAGTATTGACAAAGGGTATGAGTACTTGTGTAAATGTGATTTCAGTTTTTAAAAAACTATTTTTTGCTTTGTCATTATGGAGTATTGTCTGTAGATTGATGAGGATTTAAAAAAATTAAATTAACTTTAGAATATCGCTGTAACGTAAAAATGTGGAAAAAGTCAAGGGTCTTAATACTTTCCGAATGCACTGTATATATACACATATTTTCACGGACCCCTGCAGTACCTCCGTGGCCCACTGGTTGAAATCCCCTGAGTTAGCTACAATGGAAGTAATAGCATGACTACATTTTGTAAACAATTTCATCAATGACGACCACTTCATTATTAGTTTGGCTGCTACGCAAAAAATGTGACGACAACATTAAATGGTCAATAAAGAAGTGAAATATGGAGCCAAACTGCCAGAGAACTGACTACATCTCCATGTTAGAGCAGTAGAGTGGAAAGACAACCAGGAGCATTCAGATGATGAAGTGAGGCTAGACAGAGCATGTTTATGTTATGACCCAGTTGGCACACACTGCTCTGCTCTGACCCCACTGGCCCAGGTCCTCCTCTCACCCACTCTACACTATCACCACCTCTCACCCACCATCCAAGGCACACCAGACAGCAGCGTTTGTGAAATACTATGCCAGGGTGACTACTGTCCTCTCCTCTACTTAACCCTCGAAATACGAGATTAAATTAGGTAGGGCATGAATTGGTAGGGCATGAACGTACGCATGCACACATCTCGGTGTGCAGAAAGACTATGAACTAGATGTACCAGGCAACATTCCTGTTGCTCTCCTAACCTTGGCCGTGACAGCGTGACGCCTGCTTAGAGCTCAATGACATAGAACCGCTCTCTGGACGTCAGCACTGTTAGATGTCAGATAGACAGACCGACATAATGTTGTCTGTCCGTCTGTCTGTGGACCTTGTCTAGATGACTGTGCTGATATCAGACACAGCTCTGTTATTGTTTTCGGGTAATAAACACTGATAACATCAGAGCTCTTTTCACCTCCCTGACCAAGGCCCATCCCCCCCAACTGCTCAGTTTGGCTGGGCGGTCAGCTCTTGGAAGAGCCTTGGTGATTCCAAACTTCTTCCATTTAGGAATGATGGAGGCCACTGTGTTCTTGGGGGCCTTCAATGCTATAGACTTTTTTGGTACCCTTCCCCAGATCTGTGCCTAAACACAATCCTGTCTCGAAACTCTACAGACAATTCTATCAACCTCATAGCTTGGTTTTTGCTCTGACACGCACTGTCAACTGTGGGACATTACATAGACAGGTGTGTGCCTTTCCGAACCATGTCCAATCAATATAATTTACCTCAGGTGGACTCAAGTTGTAGAAACATCAAGGATGATCATTGGAAACAGGATGCACCCGAGTCTCAATTTCAAGTATCACAGCAAAGCTGTCACAGTAAAACTTGTTTTTCAAAAACTCCACAAATTTCTTGTTAACAAACTATAGTTTTGGCAAGTTGGTTAGGACATCTACTTTGTGCATGACACAAGTAATTTTTCCAACAATTGTTTACAGACAGATTATTTTACTTAATCACAATTCCAGTGGGTCAGAAGTTTACATACACTAAGTTGACTAAACCATTAAAAAAGCTTGAACATTCCAGAAAATTATGCTTCTGATAGGCTAATTGACATCATTTGAGTCAATTGGAGGTGTACCTGTGGATGTATTTCAAGGCCTACCTTCAAACTCAGTGCCTCTTTGCTTGACAACATGGGAAAATCCAAAGAAATCCGCCAAAACCTCAGAAAAAAAATTGTAGACTTCCACAAGTCTGATTCATCCTTGGGAGCAATTTCCAAACGTCTGAAGGTACCACATTCATCTAAACAAACAACAGTACGCAAGTATAAACACCATGGGACCACGCAGTCGTCATACCGCTCAGAACAACAGCAAAGGAACTTGTGAAGATGCTGGAGGAAACAGGTATAAAAGTATCTATAGCCACAGTAGAACGAGTCCTATATCAACATAACCTGAAAAGCAGCTCAGCAAGGAAGAAGCCACGGCTCCAAAACCGCCATAAAAAAGCCACACTACGGATTGCAACTGCACATGGGGACAGAGATCGTACTTTTTTGAGAAATGTCCTCTGGTCTGATGAAACAAAAATATAACTGTTTGGCCATAATGACCATCATTATGTTTGGAGGAAAAAGGGGGAGGCTTGCAAGCCAAAGAACACCATCCCAACCGTGAAGCACGGGGGTGGCAGCATCATGTTGTGGGGCTGCTTTGCTGCAGGAGGGACTGGTGCACTTCACAAAATAGATGGCAACATGAGGCAAGAAATGGGTCTTCCAAATGGACAATGACCACAAGCATACTTCCAAAGTTGTGGCAAAATGGCTTAAGGACAACAAAGTCAAGGTATTGGAGTGGCCATAACAAAACCCTGACCTCACCCTGACCCAAAACATATTGTGGGAAGCTTGTGGAAGGCTACCCAAAACATTTGACCAAATTTAAACAATTTAAAAGGCAATGCTACCAAATACTAATTGATTTTATGTAAACTTCTGACCCACTAGGAATGTGATGAAAGAAATAAAAGCTGAAAGAAATCCTTCTCTCTACTATTATTCTGACAATTCAAATTCTTAAAATAAAGTGGTGATCCTAACTGACCTAAAACAAGGAATTTTTACGAGGATTAAATGTCAGGAATTGTGAAAAACTGAGTTTAAATGTATTTGGCTAAGGTGTATGCAAACTTCCGACTTGAACTGTATCTCTCTCTAAACAGTATATTATATCTATCTATATTCACACTACCGGTGAAAGGTTTTAAACCCTTCAATGAGTAGGTGTTTTCTTTATTTTTACAGTTTTCTAAGTATGAAACTATGAAATAACACATGGAATCATGTAGTTTTTTTGTAATAAATGTGCAAAAAAAACAACAACTGTTTGCTTTGTCATTAAGTGGTATTGTGTGTAGATTGCTGAGATGTTCTTTTTTACATCCATTTTAGAATAAGGCTGTAACGTAACAAAATGTGGAAAAAGTCAAGGGGTCTGAATACTTTCCGAAGGCACTGTATTAGAGGTCGACCAATTAATCGGAATGGCCGATTAATTAGGGCCGATTTCAAGTTTTCATAACAATCGGAAATCTGTATTTTTGGACACCATTTTTTTTTTTTTTTACACCTTTATTTAATCTTTATTTAACTAGGCAAGTCAGTTAAGAACACAGTCTTATTTTCAATGACGGCCTAGGAACGGTGGGTTAACTGCCTTGTTCAGGGGCAGAACAACAGATTTTTACCATGTCAGCTCGGGGATTCAATCTTGCAACCTTACAGTTAACTAGTCCAACGCTCTAACCACCGGCCTCTCATTGCACTCCACGAGGAGCCTGCCTGTTACGCGAATGCAGTAAGCCAAGGTAAGTTGCTAGCTAGCATTAAACTTATCTTATAAAAAACAATTAATCATTCAATCATAATCACTAGTTAACTACACATGGTTGATGATATTAGTTTATCTAGCGTGTCCTGCGTTGCATATAATCGATGCGGTGTGTATTCGCGAGAAAGGACCGTCCTTGCTCCAATGTGTACCTAACCATAAACATCAATACCTTTCTTAAAATCAATACACAGAAGTATATGTTTTTAAACCTGCATATTTAGCTAAAAGAAATCCAGGTTAGCAGGCAATATTAACCAGGTGAAATTGTCTCACTTCTCTTGCGTTCATTGCACGCAGAGTCAGGG
Source organism: Oncorhynchus mykiss (assembly GCF_057628025.1). Lineage (NCBI taxonomy): Eukaryota > Metazoa > Chordata > Actinopteri > Salmoniformes > Salmonidae > Oncorhynchus > Oncorhynchus mykiss. The sequence continues at coordinate 65,214,755 of NC_143025.1, read as the reverse complement.
TATATGCAACAGTTTGAGCCGCCTAATTTTCCAAAATGTCACGTAATTATGACATAACATTGAAGGTTGTGCAATGTAACAGGAATGTAACAGGAATATTTAGACTTATGGATGCCACCTGTTAGAACGGTTCCGTATTTCACTGAAAGAATAAACGTCTTGTTTTCGAGATGATAGTTTCCGGATTCGACCATATTAATGGCCTAAGGCTCGTATTTCTGTGTGTTATTATGTTATAATTAAGTCTATGATTTGATAGAGCAGTCTGACTGAGCGATGGTGGGCACCAGCAGGCTCGTAAGCATTCATTCAAATAGCACTTTCGTGCGTTTTACCAGCAGCTCTTCGTTGTGCTTCAAGCATTGAGCTGTTTATGACTTCAAGCCTATCAACTCCCGAGATTAGGATGGTGTAACCGATGTGAAATGGCTAGCTAGTTAGCGGGGTGCGCGGTAATAGCGTTTCAAACGTCACTCGCTCTGAGACTTGGAGTGGTTATTCCCCTTGCTCTGCATGGGTAACGATGCTTTGAGGATGGCTGTTGTCGATGTGTTCCTGGTTCGAGCTCAGTTAGGGGCGAGGAGAGGGCCGGAAGCAATACTGTTACACTGGCAATACTAAAGTGCCTATAAGAACATCCAATAGTCAAAGGTTTATGAAATACAAATGGTACAGAGAGAAATAGTCCTATAATTCCTATAATGACTAAAACCTAAAACTTCTTACCTGACCTGGGAATATTGAAGACTCATGTTAAAAGGAACCACCAGCTTTCATATGTTCTCATGTTCTGAGCAAGGAACTGAAACATTAGCTTTCTTACATGGCACATATTGCACTTTTACTTTCTTCTCCAACACTTTGTTTTTGCATTATTTAAACCAAATTGAACATATTTCATTATTTCCATGAGGCAAAAAAAAAAAAAAAAAAAAAATTGGCCAATTTATCGGTATCAGCTTTTTTTGGTCCTCCAATAATCGGTATCGGCGTTGAAAAATCATCATCGGTCGACCTCTACACTGTATACAAAAGTGTGTTGACATCCCTTCACATCCGTTTCTGACAGGTGTATGAAATCAAATCAAATGTATTTATATAGCCCTTCGTACATCAGCTGATATCTCAAAGTGCTGTACAGAAACCCAGCCTAAAACCCCAAACAGCAAGCAATGCAGGTGTAGAAGCACGGTGGCTAGGAAAAACTCCCTAGAAAGGCCAAAACCTAGGAAGAAACCTAGAGAGGAACCAGGCTATGTGGGGTCGAGCAAATCGAGCACAGCCATGCAATCTCCATAGACAAACGTTGACAGTAGAATACCCTTACTGAAGAGCTCAGTGACTTTCAACGTGGCACTGTCATAGGATGCCACCTTTCCAACAAGTCAGTGTCAAATTTATGTCCTGCTAGAGCTGCCGTTTCCATGGCCGAGCAGCCACACACAAGTCTAAGATCACAATGCGCAATGCCAAGTGCCGGTGGAGTGGTGTACAGCTTGCTGCCATTGGACTCTGGAGCATTGGAAACGCATTCTCTGAAGTGATGAATCACGCTTCACCATCTGGCAGTCCGACACTCAAATCTGGGTTTGGCGATTGCCAGGAGAACCCTACCTGCCCTAATGCATAGTGCCAACTGTAAAGTTTGGTGGAGGAGTAATAATGGCCTGGGGCTGTTTTTCATGGTTTGGTCTAGGCCTCAGTTCCAGTGAAGGGAAATCTTAATGCTACAGCATACAATGACATTCTAGATGATTCTCTGCGTCCAACTTTGTGGCAACAGTTTGGGAAAGGCCCTTTCCTGTTTTAGCATGACAATGCCCCTGTGCACAAAGGAAGGTCCATACTGAAATGTTTTGTCGAGATTGGTGTGAAAGAACTTGATTGCCCTGCACAGAGCCCTGACCTCAACCCCATCAAAAACCTTTGGGATGATTTGGAACGCAGACTGTGAGCCAGGCCTAATTGGCCAACATCAATGCCCGACCTCACTAATGCTTGTGGCTGAATGGAAGCAAGTCCCCGCAGCAATGTTCCAACATCTAAAGCCTTCCCAGAAAAGTAGATGCTGTTTTAGCAGCAAAGAGCGGACCAACTTCATATTAATCCCTATGATTTTGGAATGAGATGTTCGATGAGCAGGTGTCCACATACTTTTGGTCATGTAGCGTATCTACTGGCGTGTCTTGAAATCCAAACTCACCTGGGCGGGCATAACTTTTAATGTTGAACAGCGTGAATGACAGATACTAAATTCATAAAGAGAGACTTGTTGTGCAAGAAACAAATGCATTTATTAATTCCGACCGTGCAGACTACTGAGACTTAGATCAGAAATGTGTCTGCCTGCATTAAATAACAATGAATTATATTACATTAGCTACATATTTCATATCGATTTAGCCTAAAACAGAATGAATCCCATTACCATCAAACCCTCTCGAACCCTTTAGCTTAGCCACTGAAGAGCACTCTATTGGATCGTTATCTAAACACTAACTGTGTGTTATATCCAAGACGATAGCTCATCACCATCAGATTAAAAAGGCAAGAGCAAATGACTGCAGCCTGGTTTACTATAGATTCCCTCCTTGTGTGTGAGAAGAGCATCAAGGCCATTAAAGGTGTCTGAACAGCGGCTGGCAACGTCCACAGAATGAATAATCCAACAACAAACAGCATCAAATCAATAGAACAGCATGTTTCATATCTACAGCCTCAGAGAGCAAGCAGGGTGAGGCTATTGAGTGACACTCCATAGCAGGGGGAAGTTATGGTGACCATTGTGCGTATGACTCACAAGCAATACCATCTTTCATCCACTACTTACTAGGGATGCACGATATAAAATCGGTAAGCATATCGGAGTCGGACAATATTAGCTAGAAAGCCCAACATCGGTATCGGCCCGATGTCTAGTTTAACGCCGATGTGCAAAACCCATGTCAAAGCATACCTATGAAATGTAGGTAGCTGTTTGAAAGACGTCACAAAAAATATATAGTGCTAAATGTGCAACACGGCATTCCTAACCTAGCCCACAATGTCTGCTGTGTAGATCAAACAGTTAACAAGTCGAGCAGTCATTTGAAAGAGTAATACAATTTCAGTGAGACAACACAAAAAGGCCAAATTCATTAACGCCAAGTTAATGGTATTCATTGCCCTTGACAATCAACCTTTTCTCTGTCGTGGATGATGTTGGCTTTCGCCGACTGGTCAAGCAACCGGTACACACTACCAAGCACGCGCTATTTTTCAAATGTTGCCCTTAACTTCAAGACTGACATTTGGACCAGCGATGTCAGCCTCATGAGCATTTTGAGTCTGACAGCACAGTGGGTCGACAAGGATTTCCTACTGAGGAAAGCCGTATTGCATGCTCGAGAATGTGCTGGTTCTCATACCGCAGCTGCCATTTCAATAGCTTTTGAGAACATGTTTGAAACTTAGAACAATGAACACTCCTAGCTCCATTCCAACAACTGACTCGAGAAATAAGCTCAACTCCGCCTGCAGCAGATGCGATACCCTGTCATGGCATTGAAACGCCTGCTCAAAAAAAATGCCAACACAGACCGTTGGGCTAACTTGGAAAAGTACTCTACTAGAGGCTGTAAACAAGCAATTCGGTGGCATTCGCTGAGCCTCTACTGTGTCGCCACCATGCTCGATGCTAGGTACAAGGACGCAGACAAGAAAAAGGGTAGGGTTTACGTGGAACGTTAGACACACCTGGAAACGGACATAGTGACAGTGCACACCAAGGAAGAGAGGCCACGGACAGAGAGCTGAAACTTCCCTGCTTGACATGTATGATGAAATCCTGGTTGAGACTGAACAAACAGCACAGCAAGTCAGTGAAATAGGTTTTGATTATGTTTTACAGGTAATGGGGACATAAATAAATGCAAACAAAATAACGTTTTGGTCAGTGTGTGTGTTTCAACTAAACTCAGCAAAAAAAGAAACGTCCTCTCACTGTCAACTGCCTTAATTTTCAACAAACTTAACATGTGTAAATATTTGTATGAACATAACAAGATTCAACAACTGAGACAAACTGAACAATTCCACGGACATGTGACTAACAGAAATTGAATAATGTGTCCTTGAACAAGGAGGGGGGGGGGGTCAAAATCAAAAGTAACAGTCACTATCTGGTGGCCACCAGCTGCAAAACCTGTTAGGGATAGGGGGCAGCATTTTCACTTTGGATGAATTGCGTGCCCATAGTAAATTGCCTCCTACTCTGTCTTAGATGCTAATATATGCATTCATTATTAATTCATTCAGAACTCATAGGGCAGGCAAACTTCCAAACAGGAAGTGGAAATTCTGGGGCTGGTTGAATTTCAAGTCATCGCCTATTCACATCCAAACAAGATATGGATCTGTTCGCACTTCCTACGCCTTCCACTAGAGGTCAACAGTCAGTAGAACGTGGAATGAAGCCTCTAGTGTGATATGGGACCGGATGGGAGAGGAATGAGTCAGTGGTCTGTCAGAATGCCAGTTCCTGGTTGAGCATATTACTGTTGATATAGCCTTGCGTTCCATTACTCCGTAGACAAAAACGAATGCTCCAGTTGGAACGTTATTAGATATATATATGAAAATAACATCCTGAAGATTGATTCTCTACTTAGTTTGACCAGTTTATTCGACCTGGAATATAACTTTTTGAAGTTTTCGTCCGAGTTCGCCTGGACCAGCGCCAGCTTTTGGACATGTGAACTAACCGTCCTAGCAAAAGCAGCTAATTGGACACTAGTAATGGACACAATGGAACAAAACAACAATTTATTGTGTAACTAGGACTCCTTGCACTGCATTCTGATGAAAGAATATCAAAGGTAAGGGAATATTTATGATGTAATTTCGTATTTCTGTTGACTCCAACATGGCGGAGAAATATTGTTACGTTTTAGCGCCGTTTTAGATTATTGCATGGTATGCTTTTTTCGTAACGTAAAAAAAAAACAATCAGCGGTTGCATTAAGAACCAGTGTATCTTTAATTATATGTAAAACATGTATCTTTCGTCAAAGTTTATGTTGAGTATTTCTGTTATCTGGCGTAGCTCTCTGTAATTACTCGGGATATTTGAGGCATTTCTGAACATGGCGTCAATGTACACCGAGATTTGTGGATATAAATATGCATATTATCGAACAAAACGTAAATGTATTGTGTAACATGATGTCATATGAGTGTCATCTGATGAAGATTATCAAAGGTTAGTGATTCATTCTCTAATTCTGCTTTTGTGACTATCTTTGGCTGGGAAAAATGGCTGTGTGTTTTTTTGGATTTGGTGGTGATCTAACATAAATATATGTTGTGTTTTCACTGTAAAACATTTTAAAATCGGACACGATGGGTAGATACACAAGATGTTTATCTTTCATTTGCTGTATTGGACTTGTTAATGTGTGAAAGGATGAGCCTGCAGGAAGGGTACCACATGAGGGAGGATGTGTTCCTGGTAACGCACAGCATTGAGATTGCCAGAAATGACAACAAGCTCAGTCCGATGATGCTGTGACACCGCCCCAGACCATGACGGACCCTCCACCTCCAAATCGATTCCACTCCAGAGTACAGGCCTTTCTGTAACGCTCATTCCTTTGACGATAAAGACGAATCCGACCATTACCCCTGGTAAGTCAAAACCGCGACTTGTCAGTGAATAGCACTTTTTGCCAGTCCTGTCTGGTCCAGAAAACGGTGGGTTTGTATCCATAGGCGACTCTGTTGCCAGTGATGTCTGGTAAGGACCTGCCTTACAACAGGCCTACAAGCCCTCAGTCCAGCCTCTCTCAGCCTATTGCGGACAGTCTGAGCACTGATGGAGGGATTGTGCGTTCCTGGTGTAACTCAGGCAGTTGTTGCCATCCTGTACCTGTCCCGCTGGTGTGATGTTCGGATGTACCGATCCTGTGCAGGTCTTGTTACATGTGGTCTGCCACTGCGAGGACAATCAGCTGTCCGTCCTGTCTCCCTGTAGCACTGTCTTAGGCGTCTCATAGTACGGACATTGCAATTTATTGCCCTAGCCACATCTGCAGTCCTCATGCCTCCTTGCAGTATGCCTAAGGCAAGTTCATGCATATGAGCAGGGACCCTGGACATCTTTCTTTTGGTGTTCTTCAGAGTCCGTAGAAAGGCCTCTTTAGTGTCCTAAGTTTTCATAACTGTGACCATAGTGTCTTAACGACCGTTTCACGGATGCATGTTCTCATGAATTGTTTATGATTAATTGAACAAGCATGGGAAAGAGTGTATTTGGATTTTTACGACTTATTCTTGAAAGACAGGGTCCTGAAAAAGGACGTTTCTTTTTTACTTAAAAATCATACAATGTGATTTTCTGGATTTTTGTTTTAGATTCAGTCTCTCACAGTTGAAGTGTACCTATGATAAAAATTACAGACCTCTACATGCTTTGTAAGTAGGAAAACCTGCAAAATCGGCAGTGTATCAAATACTTGTTCTCCCCACTGTATATACATACATTGCATCTGGAAAGTATACAGACCTCTTCCCACATTGTTACATTACAGCTTTATACTAAAATGTGTTAAAACAAAACACATAATACCCCATAATGACAAAGTGAAAACTGTTTTTTTGAAATTGTATCAAATTCATTAAAAACACGAGGGAGTATTCAGACCTTTTGCTATGAGACTCGCAATTGAGCTCAGGTGCATACTGTTTCCATTGATCATCCTTGAAATATTTCTACAACTTGATTGGAGCCCATCTGTGGTAAATTCAATTGATTGGACATGATTTGGAAAGGCACACACCTGCCTATATAAGATCCCACAGTTGACAGTGCAAGTCAGAGAAAAAAAACAAGCCATGCGGTTGAAGGAATTGTCCGTAGAGCTATGAAACAGGATTGTGTCAAGGCACAGATTTGGGGAAGGGTACCAAAACATTTCTGCAGCATTGAAGGTCCCCAAGAACACAGTACCCTCCATCATTCTTAAATGGAAGTAGTTTGGAACCACCAAGACTCTTCCTAGAGCTGGCCGCCCGGCCAAACTGAGCAATTGTTGCTCTCGAGTGAAGCAGTGTTCTAAGACACTGCATCTCAGTGCAAGAGGCGTCACTGCAGTACCTGGTTCGAATCCAGGCTGCATCACATCCGGCCGTGAATGGGAGTCCCACAGGGCGGCGCACAATTGGCCCAGCATCGTCCAGGTTTGGCCGGAGTAGGCCGTCATTGTAAATAAGAATTTGT